>NC_091980.1:148169731-148288239 GCF_044704955.1 Pristiophorus japonicus
GGAGACCAATATCAAGGGCAATGTGTGGGAGGAGACCAATACAGGGGCAATGGGAGTGAGGAGGCCAATACAGGGGGCAATTGGTGGGAGGAGACCAATACAAGGGGCAATGGGAGCAAGGAGACCAATGCAGGGGGCAATGGGTGGGAGGAGACCAATACAGGGGCAATGGGAGTGAGGAGACCAATACAGGGGGCAATGGGAGCGAGGAAACCAATACAGGGGGCAATGGGAGCGAGGAGACCAATACAGGGGGCAATTGGTGGGAGGAGACCAATACAGGGGCAATGGGAGCGAAGTGACCAATACAGGGGGCAATTGGTGGGAGGAGACCAATACAGGGGCAATGGGAGCGAAGTGACCAATACAGGGGGCAATTGGTGGGAGGAGACAAATACAGGGGCAATGGGAGCGAGGAGACCAATACAGGGGGAAATGGGAGAAAGGAGACCAATACAGGGGGCAATGGGTGGGAGGAGACCAATATAAGGGGCAATGGGAGCAAGGAGACCAATATCAGGGGCAATGTGTGGGAGGAGACCAATACAGGGGGCAATGGGTGGGAGGAGACCAATACAGGGGTAATGGGAGCGAGGAGACCAATACAGGGGGCATTGGGAGCGAGGAGACCAATACAGGGGGCAATTGGTGGGAGGAGACCAATACAGGGGCAATGGAAGTGAAGTGACCAATACAGGTGGCAATTGGTGGGAGGAGACCAATACAGGGGCAATGGGAGCGAGGAGACCAATACAGGGGGTAATGGGAGCGAGGAGGCCAATACAGGGGGCAATGGGAGCGAGGAGGCCAATACAGGGGGAAATGGGTGTGAGGAGACCAATACAGAGGGCAATGGGAGCGAGGAGACCAATATCAGGGGCCACGGGTGGGAGGAGACCAATACAGAGGCAATGGGAGTGAGGAGACCAATACAGGGGGCAATGGGTGGGAGGAGACCAATACAGGGGTAATGGGAGCGAGGAGACCAATACAGGGGCAATGGGAGCGAGAAGGCCAATACAGGGGTGATGGGAGCAAGGAGACCAATACAGGGGGCAATTGGTGGGAGGAGACCAATACAAGGGGCAATGGGAGCAAGGAGACCAATATCAAGGGCAATGTGTGGGAGGAGACCAATACAGGGGCAATGGGAGTGAGGAGGCCAATACAGGGGGCAATTGGTGGGAGGAGACCAATACAAGGGGCAATGGGAGCAAGGAGACCAATATCAAGGGCAATGTGTGGGAGGAGACCAATACAGGGGCAATGGGAGTGAGGAGGCCAATACAGGGGGCAATGGGAGTGAGGAGACCAATACAGGGGGCAATGGGAGCGAGGAGACCAATACAGGGGGCAATGGGAGCGAGGAGACCAATACAGGGGGCAATTGGTGGGAGGAGACCAATACAGGGGCAATGGGAGCGAAGTGACCAATACAGGGGGCAATTGGTGGGAGGAGACAAATACAGGGGCAATGGGAGCGAGGAGACCAATACAGGGGGAAATGGGAGCAAGGAGACCAATACAGGGGGCAATGGGTGGGAGGAGACCAATACAAGGGGCAATGGGAGCAAAGAGACCAATATCACGGGCAATGTGTGGGAGGAGACCCATACAGGGGCAATGGGAGTGAGGAGACGAATACTGGGGTCAATGGGTGGGAAGAGACCAATACAGGGGGCAATGGGAGTGAGGAGACGAATACTGGGGTCAATGGGTGGGAAGAGACCAATACAGGGGGCAATGGGAGCGACGAGACCAATACAGGGGGCAATGGGAGCGAGGAGACCAATACAGGGCCAATGGGAGCGAGGAGGCCAATACAGGGGCGATGGGAGCGAGGAGACCAATACAGGGGGTAATGGGTGGGACGAGGCCAATACAGGGCCAATGGGAGTGAGGAGGCCAATGCAGGAGGCAATTGGTGGGAGGAGACCAATACAAGGGGCAATGGGAGCGAGGAGACCAATACAGGGGGCAATGGGAGCGAGGAGACCAATACAGACGGCATTGGGAGCGAGGAGACCAATACAGGGGGCAATTGGTGGGAGGAGACCAATACAGGGGCAATGGAAGTGAAGTGACCAATACAGGTGGCAATTGGTGGGAGGAGACCAATACAGGGGCAATGGGAGCGAGGAGACCAATACAGGGGGTAATGGGAGTGAGGAGGCCAATACAGGGGGCAATGGGAGCGAGGAGGCCAATACATAGGGAAATGGGTGTGAGGAGACCAATACAGAGGGCAATGGGAGCGAGGAGACCAATATCAGGGGCCACGGGTGGGAGGAGACCAATACAGAGGCAATGGGAGTGAGGAGACCAATACAGGGGGCAATGGGTGGGAGGAGACCAATACAGGGGTAATGGGAGCGAGGAGACCAATACAGGGGCAATGGGAGCGAGAAGGCCAATACAGTGGTGATGGGAGCGAGGAGACCAATACAGGGGGCAATTGGTGGGAGGAGACCAATACAAGGGGCAATGGGAGCAAGGAGACCAATATCAAGTGCAATGTGTGGGAGGAGACCAATACAGGGGCAATGGGAGTGAGGAGGCCAATACAGGGGGCAATGGGTGGGGGGAGACCAACACAGGGGCAATGGGAGTGAGGAGACCAATACAGGGGGCAATGGGAGCGAGGAGACCAATACAGGGGGCAATGGGAGCGAGGAGACCAATACAGGGGGCAATTGGTGGGAGGAGACCAATACAGGGGCAATGGGAGCGAAGTGACCAATACAGGGGGCAATTGGTGGGAGGAGACAAATACAGGGGCAATGGGAGCGAGGAGACCAATACAGGGGGAAATGGGAGCAAGGAGACCAATACAGGGGGCAATGGGTGGGAGGAGACCAATACAAGGGGCAATGGGAGCAAGGAGACCAATATCAGGGGCAATGTGTGGGAGGAGACCCATACAGGGGCAATGGGAGTGAGGAGACGAATACTGGGGTCAATGGGTGGGAAGAGACCAATACAGGGGGCAATGGGAGTGAAGAGACGAATACTGGGGTCAATGGGTGGGAAGAGACCAATACAGGGGGCAATGGGAGCGACGAGACCAATACAGGGGGCAATGGGAGCGAGGAGACCAATACAGGGCCAATGGGAGCGAGGAGGCCAATACAGGGGCGATGGGAGCGAGGAGACCAATACAGGGGGTAATGGGTGGGACGAGGCCAATACAGGGCCAATGGGAGTGAGGAGGACAATACAGGAGGCAATTGGTGGGAGGAGACCAATACAAGGGGCAATGGGAGCGAGGAGACCAATACAGGGGGCAATGGGAGCGAGGAGACCAATACAGGGGGCATTGGTAGCGAGGAGACCAATACAGGGGGCAATTGGTGGGAGGAGACCAATACAGGGGCAATGGAAGTGAAGTGACCAATACAGGTGGCAATTGGTGGGAAGAGACCAATACAGGGGCAATGGGAGTGAGGAGACCAATACAGGGGGTAATGGGAGCGAGGAGGCCAATACAGGGGGCAATGGGAGCGAGGAGGCCAATACAGGGGGAAATGGGTGTGAGGAGACCAATACAGAGGGCAATGGGAGCGAGGAGACCAATATCAGGGGCCACGGGTGGGAGGAGACCAATACAGAGGCAATGGGAGTGAGGAGACCAATACAGGGGGCAATGGGTGGGAGGAGACCAATATCAAGGGGCAATGGGAGCGAGGAGACCAATTCAGGGGGAAATGGGTGGGAGGAGACCAATACAGGGGCAATGGGAGTGAAGAGACCAATACAGGGGGCAATGGGAGCGAGGAGCCCAATACAGGGGGCAATGGGAGCGAGGAGACCAATACAGGGGGCAATGGTTGGGAGGAGACCAATACAGGGGGCAATGGGTGCGAGGAGACCAATACAGGGGAAATGGGTGGGAGGAGACCAAGACAAGGGCAATGGGAGCAAGGAGACCAATACAGGGGGCAATGGGTGGGAGGAGACCAATACAGGGGCAATGGGAGTGAGGAGACCAATACAGGGGGCAATGGGTGGGAGAAGACCAATACAGGGCCAATGGGAGCGAGGAGAGCAATACAGAGGCGCTGGGAGCAAGGAGACCAATACAGGGGCAGTGGGAGCGAGGAGACCAATACAGGGCCAATGGGAGCGAGGAGGCCAATATAGGGGGCAATTGGTGGGAGGAGACCAATACAAGGGGCAATGGGAGCGAGGAGACCAATACAGGGGGCAATTGGTGGGAGGAGACCAATAAAGGGGTAATGGGAGCGAAGAGACCAATACAGGGGGCAATGGGAGCGAGGAGACCAATACAGGGGGCAGTGGGAGCGAGGAGACCAATACAGGGGGCAATGGGTGGAAGGAGACCAATACAGGGGGAAATGGGTGGGAGGAAACCAATACAGGGGCAATGGGAGTGAAGAGACCAATACAGGGGGCAATGGGAGCGAGGAGCCCAATACAGGGGGCAATGGGAGCGAGGAGACCAATACAGGGGGCAATGGGTGGGAGGAGACCAATACAGGGGGCAATGGGAGCGAGGAGACCAATACAGGGGGCAATGGGTGGGAGGAGACCAATACAGGGGCAATGGGAGTGAGGAGATCAATACAGGGGGCAAAGGGAGCGAGGAGACCCATACAGGGGGCAATGGGAGCGAGGAAACCAATACAGGGGGCAATGGGAGCGAGGAGACCAATACAGGGGCAATGGGTGCGAGGAGACCAATACAGGGGAAATGGGTGGGAGGAGACCAAGACAAGGGCAATGGGAGCAAGGAGACCAATACAGGGGGCAATGGGTGGGAGGAGACCAATACAGGGGCAATGGGAGTGAGGAGACCAATACAGGGGGCAATGGGTGGGAGAAGACCAATACAGGGCCAATGGGAGCGAGGAGGGCAATACAGGGGCGCTGGGAGCAAGGAGACCAATACAGGGGCAGTGGGAGCGAGGAGACCAATACAGGGCCAATGGGAGCGAGGAGGCCAATATAGGGGGCAATTGGTGGGAGGAGACCAATACAAGGGGCAATGGGAGCGAGGAGACCAATACAGGGGGCAATTGGTGGGAGGAGACCAAAACAGGGGTAATGGGAGCGAAGTGACCAATACAGGGGGCAATGGGAGCGAGGAGACCAATACAGGGGGCAATGGGAGAGAGGAGACCAATACAGGGGGCAATGGGAGCGAGGAGACCAATACAGGGGCAATGGGTGCGAGGAGACCAGTACAGGGGAAATGGGTGGGAGGAGACCAATATAGGGGCAGTGGGAGCGAGGAGACCTATACAGGGGGCAATGGGTGGGAGGAGACCAATACAGGGGTAATGGGAGCGAGGAGACCAATACAGGGGCAATGGGAGCGAGAAGGCCAATACAGGGGTGATGGGAACGAGGAGACCAATACAGGGGGCAATTGGTGGGAGGAGACCAATACAAGGGGCAATGGGAGCAAGGAGACCAATATCAAGGGCAATGTGTGGGAGGAGACCAATACAGGGGCAATGGGAGTGAGGAGGCCAATACAGGGGGCAATTGGTGGGAGGAGACCAATACAGGGGCAATGGGAGCGAAGTGACCAATACAGGGGGCAATTGGTGGGAGGAGACCAATACAGGGGGCAATGGGAGCGAGGAGACCAATACAGGGGGCAATTGGTGGGAGGAGACCAATACAGGGGCAATGGGAGCGAAGTGACCAATACAGGGGGCAATTGGTGGGAGGAGACAAATACAGGGGCAATGGGAGCGAGGAGACCAATACAGGGGGAAATGGGAGCAAGGAGACCAATACAGGGGGCAATGGGTGGGAGGAGACCAATACAAGGGGCAATGGGAGCAAGGAAACCAATATCAGGGGCAATGTGTGGGAGGAGACCCATACAGGGGCAATGCTAGTGAGGAGACCAATACAGGAGGCAATGGGAGTGAGGAGACGAATACTGGGGTCAATGGGTGGGAAGAGACCAATACAGGGGGCAATGGGAGCGAGGAGACCAATACAGGGACAATGGGTGGAGGAGACCAATATCAAGGGGCAATGGGAGCGAGGAGACCAATTCAGGGGGAAATGGGTGGGAGGAGACCAATACAGGGGCAATGGGAGTGAAGAGACCAATACAGGGGGCAATGGGAGCGAGGAGCCCAATACAGGGGGCAATGGGAGCGAGGAGACCAATACAGGGGGCAATGGGTGGCAGGAGACCAATACAAAGGGCAATGGGAGCAAGGAGACCAATATCAGGGGCAATGTGTGGGAGGAGACCCATACAGGGCAATGGTAGTGAGGAGACCAATACAGGGGGCAATGGGAGTGAGGAGACCAATACAGGGGCAATGGGAGTGAAGAGACCAATACAGGGGGCAATGGGAGCGAGGAGACCTATACAGGGGGCAATGGGAGCGAGGAGACCAATACAGGGGGCAATGGGTGGGAGGAGACCAATACAGGGGGCAATGGGAGCGAGGAGACCAATACAGGGGGCAATGGGTGGGAGGAGACCAATACAGGGGCAATGGGAGTGAGGAGATCAATACAGGGGGCAATGGGAGTGAGGAGACCCATACAGGGGGCAATGGGAGCGAGGAAACCAATACAGGGGGCAATGGGAGCGAGGAGACCAATACAGGGGCAATGGGTGCGAGGAGACCAATACAGGGGGCAATTGGTGGGAGGAGACCAATACAGGGGTAATGGGAGCGAAGTGACCAATACAGGGGGCAATGGGAGCGAGGAGACCAATACAGGGGGCAATGGGAGAGAGGAGACCAATACAGGGGGCAATGGGAGTGAGGAGACCAATACAGGGGCAATGGGTGCGAGGAGACCAGTACAGGGGAAATGGGTGGGAGGAGACCAATATAGGGGCAGTGGGAGCGAGGAGACCTATACAGGGGGCAATGGGTGGGAGGAGACCAATACAGGGGTAATGGGAGCGAGGAGACCAATACAGGGGCAATGGGAGCGAGAAGGCCAATACAGGGGTGATGGGAGCGAGGAGACCAATACAGGGGGCAATTGGTGGGAGGAGACCAATACAAGGGGCAATGGGAGCAAGGAGACCAATATCAAGGGCAATGTGTGGGAGGAGACCAATACAGGGGCAATGGGAGTGAGGAGGCCAATACAGGGGGCAATTGGTGGGAGGAGACCAATACAAGGGGCAATGGGAGCAAGGAGACCAATACAGGGGGCAATGGGTGGGAGGAGACCAATACAGGGTCAATGGGAGTGAGGAGACCAATACAGGGGGCAATGGGAGCGAGGAGACCAATACAGGGGGCAATGGGAGCGAGGAGACCAATACAGGGGGCAATTGGTGGGAGGAGACCAATACAGGGGCAATGGGAGCGAAGTGACCAATACAGGGGGCAATTGGTGGGAGGAGACAAATACAGGGGCAATGGGAGCGAGGAGACCAATACAGGGGGAAATGGGAGCAAGGAGACCAATACAGGGGGCAATGGGTGGGAGGAGACCAATACAAGGGGCAATGGGAGCAAGGAGACCAATATCAGGGACAATGGGTGGAGGAGACCAATATCAAGGGGCAATGGGAGCGAGGAGACCAATTCAGGGGGAAATGGGTGGGAGGAGACCAATACAGGGGCAATGGGAGTGAAGAGACCAATACAGGGGGCAATGGGAGCGAGGAGCCCAATACAGGGGGCAATGGGAGCGAGGAGACCAATACAGGGGGCAATGGGTGGGAGGAGACCAATACAAGGGGCAATGGGAGCAAGGAGACCAATATCAGGGGCAATGTGTGGGAGGAGACCCATACAGGGCAATGGTAGTGAGGAGACCAATACAGGGGGCAATGGGAGTGAGGAGACCAATACTGGGGTCAATGGGTGGGAAGAGACCAATACAGGGGGCAATGGGAGCGAGGAGACAAATACAGGGCCAATGGGAGCGAGGAGGCCAATACAGGGGCGATGGGAGTGAGGAGACCAATACAGGGGGTAATGGGTGGGACGAGGCCAATACAGGGCCAATGGGAGTGAGGAGGCCAATACAGGAGGCAATTGGTGGGAGGAGACCAATACAAGGGGCAATGGGAGCGAGGAGACCAATACAGGGGGCAATGTGAGCGAGGAGACCAATACAGGGGGCAATGGGAGCGAGGAGACCAATACAGGGGGCAATGGGAGTGAGGAGATCAATACAGGGGGCAATGGGAGCGAGGAGCCCAATACAGGGGGCAATGGGAGTGAGCAGACCAATACAGGGGGCAATGGGAGCAAAGTGACCAATACAGGGGGCAATTGGTGGGAGGAGACCAATACAGGGGCAATGGGAGCGAGGAGACCAATACAGGGGGAAATGTGGGAGGAGACCAATACAGGGGGCAATGGTAGCGAGGAGACCAATACAGGGGGCAATGGGTGGGAGGAGACCAATACAGGGGGCAATGGGTGGGAGGAGACCAATACAGGGGGCAATGGGAGCGAGGAGACCAATACAGGGGGCAGTGGGAGCGAGGAGACCAATACAGGGGGCAATGGGTGGGAGGAGACCAATACAGGGGCAATGGTAGCGAGGAGACCAATACAGGGGGCAATGGGAGCGAGAAGGCCAATACAGGGGTGATGGGAGCGAGGAGACCAATACAGGGGGCAATTGGTGGGAGGAGACCAATACAAGGGGCAATGAGAGCAAGGAGACCAATATCAAGGGCAATGTGTGGGACGAGACCAATACAGGGGCAATGGGAGTGAGGAGGCCAATACAGGGGGCAATTGGTGGGAGGAGACCAATACAAGGGGCAATGGGAGCAAGGAGACCAATACAGGGGGCAATGGGTGGGAGGAGACCAATACAGGGGCAATGGGAGTGAGGAGACCAATACAGGGGGCAATGGGAGCGAGGAGACCAATACAGGGGGCAATGGGAGCGAGGAGACCGATACAGGGGGCAATTGGTGGGAGGAGACCAATGCAGGGGCAATGGGAGCGAAGTGACCAATACAGGGGGCAATTGGTGGGAGGAGACCAATACAGGGGCAATGGGTGCGAAGTGACCAATACAGGGGGCAATTGGTGGGAGGAGACAAATACAGGGGCAATGGGAGCGAGGAGACCAATACAGGGGGAAATGGGAGCAAGGAGACCAATACAGGGGGCAATGGGTGGGAGGAGACCAATATAAGGGGCAATGGGAGCAAGGAGACCAATATCAGGGGCAATGTGTGGGAGGAGATCAATACAGGGGGCAATGGGAGCGAGGAGACCAATACAGGGCCAATGGAAGTGAGGAGGCCAATACAGGGGCGATGGGAGCGAGGAGACCAATACAGGGGGTAATGGGTGGGACGAGGCCAATACAGGGCCAATGGGGGTGAGGAGGCCAATACAGGAGGCAATTGGTGGGAGGAGACCAATACAAGGGGCAATGGGAGCGAGCAGACCAATACAGGGGGCAATGGGAGCGAGGAGACCAATACAGGGGGCATTGGGAGCGAGGAGACCAATACAGGAGGCAATTGGTGGGAGGAGACCAATAGAGGGGCAATGGAAGTGAAGTGACCAATACAGGTGGCAATTGGTGGGAGGAGACCAATATAGGGGCAATGGGAGCGAGGAGACCAATACAGTGGGTAATGGGAGCGAGGAGGCCAATACAGGGGGCAATGGGAGCGAGGAGGCCAATACAGGGGGAAATGGGTGTGAGGAGACCAATACAGAGGGCAATGGGAGCGAGGAGACCAATATCAGGGGCCACGGGTGGGAGGAGACCAATACAGGGGCAATGGGAGTGAGGAGACCAATACAGGGGGCAATGGATGGGAGGAGACCAATATCAAGGGGCAATGGGAGCGAGGAGACCAATACAGGGGGAAATGGGTGGGAGGAGACCAATACAGGGGCAATGGGAGTGAAGAGACCAATACAGAATTCAATGGGAGCGAGGAGCCCTATACAGGGGGCAATGGGAGCGAGGAGACCAATACAGGGGGCAATTGGTGGGAGGAGACTAATACAGGGGCAATGGGAGCGAAGTGACCAATACAGGGGCAATTGGTGGGTGGAGGCCAATACAGTGGCAATGGGAGCGTGGAGACCAATACGGGGGGCAATGGGTGGGAGGAGACCAATACAGGGGGCAATGGGAGCGAGGAGACCAATACAGGAGGCAATGGGAGCAAGGAGACCAATACAGGGGCAATGGGAGCGAAGAGACCAATACCGGGGGAAATGGGTGGGACGAGGCCAAAACAGGGCCATTGGGAGCGAGGAGGCCAATACAGGGGGCAATTGGTGGGAGGAGACCAATACAAGGGGCAATGGGAGCGAGGAGACCAATACAGGGGGCAGTGGGAGCGAGGAGGCCAATACAGGGGACAATGTGAGCGAGGAGGCCAATACAGGGGGAAATGGGAGCGAGGAGACCAATACAGGGGGCAATGGGTGGGAGGAGACCAATACAGGGGGCAATGGGAGTGAGGAGACCAATACAGGAGGCAATGGGTGGAAGGAGACCAATATCAGGGGCCAGGGGTGGGAGGAGACCAATACAGGGGCAATGGGAGTGAGGAGAGCAATACAGGGGGCAATGGGTGGGACGAGACCAATATCAGGGTCAATGGGAGCGAGGAGCCCAATACAGGGGGCAATGGGAGCGAGGAGACCAATACAGGAGGCAATGGGTGGGAGGAGACCAATACAGGGGGCAATGGGAGCGAGGAGATCAATACAGGGGGCAATGGGTGGGAGAAGACCAATACAGAGGCAATGGGAGTGAGGAGACCAATACAGGGGGCAATTGGTGGGAGGAGACCAATACAGGGGCAATGGGAGCGAAGTGACCAATACAGGGGGCAATTGGTGGGAGGAGACCAATACAGGGGGCAATTGGTGGGAGGAGACCAAAACAGGGGTAATGGGAGCGAAGTGAGCAATACAGGGGGCAATGGGAGCGAGGAGACCAATACAGGGGGCAATGGCTGGGAGGAGACCAATACAAGGGCAATGGGAGCAAGGAGACCAATATCAAGGGCAATGTGTGGGAGGAGACCAATACAGGGGCAATGGGAGTGAGGAGGCCAATACAGGGGGCAATTGGTGGGAGGAGACCAATACAAGGGGCAATGGGAGCAAGGAGACCAATACAGGGGGCAATGGGTGGGAGGAGACCAATACAGGGTCAATGGGAGTGAGGAGACCAATACAGGGGGCAATGGGAGCGAGGAGACCAATACAGGGGGCAATGGGAGCGAGGAGACCAATACAGGGGGCAATTGGTGGGAGGAGACCAATACAGGGGCAATGGGAGCGAAGTGACCAATACAGGGGGCAATTGGTGGGAGGAGACAAATACAGGGGCAATGGGAGCGAGGAGACCAATACAGGGGGAAATGGGAGCAAGGAGACCAATACAGGGGGCAATGGGTGGGAGGAGACCAATACAAGGGGCAATGGGAGCAAGGAGACCAATATCAGGGACAATGGGTGGAGGAGACCAATATCAAGGGGCAATGGGAGCGAGGAGACCAATTCAGGGGGAAATGGGTGGGAGGAGACCAATACAGGGGCAATGGGAGTGAAGAGACCAATACAGGGGGCAATGGGAGCGAGGAGCCCAATACAGGGGGCAATGGGAGCGAGGAGACCAATACAGGGGGCAATGGGTGGGAGGAGACCAATACAAGGGGCAATGGGAGCAAGGAGACCAATATCAGGGGCAATGTGTGGGAGGAGACCCATACAGGGCAATGGTAGTGAGGAGACCAATACAGGGGGCAATGGGAGTGAGGAGACCAATACTGGGGTCAATGGGTGGGAAGAGACCAATACAGGGGGCAATGGGAGCGAGGAGACAAATACAGGGCCAATGGGAGCGAGGAGGCCAATACAGGGGCGATGGGAGTGAGGAGACCAATACAGGGGGTAATGGGTGGGACGAGGCCAATACAGGGCCAATGGGAGTGAGGAGGCCAATACAGGAGGCAATTGGTGGGAGGAGACCAATACAAGGGGCAATGGGAGCGAGGAGACCAATACAGGGGGCAATGTGAGCGAGGAGACCAATACAGGGGGCAATGGGAGCGAGGAGACCAATACAGGGGGCAATGGGAGTGAGGAGATCAATACAGGGGGCAATGGGAGTGAGGAGCCCAATACAGGGGGCAATGGGAGTGAGCAGACCAATACAGGGGGCAATGGGAGCAAAGTGACCAATACAGGGGGCAATTGGTGGGAGGAGACCAATACAGGGGCAATGGGAGCGAGGAGACCAATACAGGGGGAAATGTGGGAGGAGACCAATACAGGGGGCAATGGTAGCGAGGAGACCAATACAGGGGGCAATGGGTGGGAGGAGACCAATACAGGGGGCAATGGGTGGGAGGAGACCAATACAGGGGGCAATGGGAGCGAGGAGACCAATACAGGGGGCAGTGGGAGCGAGGAGACCAATACAGGGGGCAATGGGTGGGAGGAGACCAATACAGGGGCAATGGTAGCGAGGAGACCAATACAGGGGGCAATGGGAGCGAGAAGGCCAATACAGGGGTGATGGGAGCGAGGAGACCAATACAGGGGGCAATTGGTGGGAGGAGACCAATACAAGGGGCAATGAGAGCAAGGAGACCAATATCAAGGGCAATGTGTGGGACGAGACCAATACAGGGGCAATGGGAGTGAGGAGGCCAATACAGGGGGCAATTGGTGGGAGGAGACCAATACAAGGGGCAATGGGAGCAAGGAGACCAATACAGGGGGCAATGGGTGGGAGGAGACCAATACAGGGTCAATGGGAGTGAGGAGACCAATACAGGGGGCAATGGGAGCGAGGAGACCAATACAGGGGGCAATGGGAGCGAGGAGACCGATACAGGGGGCAATTGGTGGGAGGAGACCAATGCAGGGGCAATGGGAGCGAAGTGACCAATACAGGGGGCAATTGGTGGGAGGAGACCAATACAGGGGCAATGGGTGCGAAGTGACCAATACAGGGGGCAATTGGTGGGAGGAGACAAATACAGGGGCAATGGGAGCGAGGAGACCAATACAGGGGGAAATGGGAGCAAGGAGACCAATACAGGGGGCAATGGGTGGGAGGAGACCAATATAAGGGGCAATGGGAGCAAGGAGACCAATATCAGGGGCAATGTGTGGGAGGAGATCAATACAGGGGGCAATGGGAGCGAGGAGACCAATACAGGGCCAATGGAAGTGAGGAGGCCAATACAGGGGCGATGGGAGCGAGGAGACCAATACAGGGGGTAATGGGTGGGACGAGGCCAATACAGGGCCAATGGGGGTGAGGAGGCCAATACAGGAGGCAATTGGTGGGAGGAGACCAATACAAGGGGCAATGGGAGCGAGCAGACCAATACAGGGGGCAATGGGAGCGAGGAGACCAATACAGGGGGCATTGGGAGCGAGGAGACCAATACAGGAGGCAATTGGTGGGAGGAGACCAATAGAGGGGCAATGGAAGTGAAGTGACCAATACAGGTGGCAATTGGTGGGAGGAGACCAATATAGGGGCAATGGGAGCGAGGAGACCAATACAGTGGGTAATGGGAGCGAGGAGGCCAATACAGGGGGCAATGGGAGCGAGGAGGCCAATACAGGGGGAAATGGGTGTGAGGAGACCAATACAGAGGGCAATGGGAGCGAGGAGACCAATATCAGGGGCCACGGGTGGGAGGAGACCAATACAGGGGCAATGGGAGTGAGGAGACCAATACAGGTGGCAATGGATGGGAGGAGACCAATATCAAGGGGCAATGGGAGCGAGGAGACCAATACAGGGGGAAATGGGTGGGAGGAGACCAATACAGGGGCAATGGGAGTGAAGAGACCAATACAGAATTCAATGGGAGCGAGGAGCCCTATACAGGGGGCAATGGGAGCGAGGAGACCAATACAGGGGGCAATTGGTGGGAGGAGACTAATACAGGGGCAATGGGAGCGAAGTGACCAATACAGGGGCAATTGGTGGGTGGAGGCCAATACAGTGGCAATGGGAGCGTGGAGACCAATACGGGGGGCAATGGGTGGGAGGAGACCAATACAGGGGGCAATGGGAGCGAGGAGACCAATACAGGAGGCAATGGGAGCAAGGAGACCAATACAGGGGCAATGGGAGCGAAGAGACCAATACCGGGGGAAATGGGTGGGACGAGGCCAAAACAGGGCCATTGGGAGCGAGGAGGCCAATACAGGGGGCAATTGGTGGGAGGAGACCAATACAAGGGGCAATGGGAGCGAGGAGACCAATACAGGGGGCAGTGGGAGCGAGGAGGCCAATACAGGGGACAATGTGAGCGAGGAGGCCAATACAGGGGGAAATGGGAGCGAGGAGACCAATACAGGGGGCAATGGGTGGGAGGAGACCAATACAGGGGGCAATGGGAGTGAGGAGACCAATACAGGAGGCAATGGGTGGAAGGAGACCAATATCAGGGGCCAGGGGTGGGAGGAGACCAATACAGGGGCAATGGGAGTGAGGAGAGCAATACAGGGGGCAATGGGTGGGACGAGACCAATATCAGGGCCAATGGGAGCGAGGAGCCCAATACAGGGGGCAATGGGAGCGAGGAGACCAATACAGGAGGCAATGGGTGGGAGGAGACCAATACAGGGGGCAATGGGAGCGAGGAGATCAATACAGGGGGCAATGGGTGGGAGAAGACCAATACAGAGGCAATGGGAGTGAGGAGACCAATACAGGGGGCAATTGGTGGGAGGAGACCAATACAGGGGCAATGGGAGCGAAGTGACCAATACAGGGGGCAATTGGTGGGAGGAGACCAATACAGGGGGCAATTGGTGGGAGGAGACCAAAACAGGGGTAATGGGAGCGAAGTGAGCAATACAGGGGGCAATGGGAGCGAGGAGACCAATACAGGGGGCAATGGCTGGGAGGAGACCAATACAAGGGCAATGGGAGCAAGGAGACCAATACAGGGGGCAATTGGTGGGAGGAGACCAATACAGGGGGCAATTGGTGGGAGGAGACCAAAACAGGGGTAATGGGAGCGAAGTGAGCAATACAGGGGGCAGTGGGAGCGAGGAGACCAATACAGGGGGCAATGGGTGGGAGGAGACCAATACAGGGGTAATGGGAGCGAGGAGACCAATACAGGGGCAATGGGAGCGAGAAGGCCAATACAGGGGTGATGGGAGCGAGGAGACCAATACAGGGGGCATTTGGTGGGAGGAGACCAATACAAGGGGCAATGGGAGCAAGGAGACCAATATCAAGGGCAATGTGTGGGAGGAGACCAATACAGGGGCAATGGGAATGAGGAGGCCAATACAGGGGGCAATTGGTGGGAGGAGACCAATACAAGGGGCAATGGGAGCAAGGAGACCAATACAGGGGGCAATGGGTGGGAGGAGACCAATACAGGGGCAATGGGAGTGAGGAGACCAATACAGGGGCAATGGGAGTGAGGAGGCCAATACAGGGGGCAATTGGTGGGAGGAGATCAATACAAGGGGCAATGGGAGCAAGGAGACCAATACAGGGGGCAATGGGTGGGAGGAGACCAATACAGGGGCAATGGGAGTGAGGAGACCAATACAGGGGGCAATGGGAGCGAGGAGACCAATACAGGGGGCAATGGAAGCGAGGAGACCAATACAGGGGGCAATTGGTGGGAGGAGACCAATACAGGGGCAATGGGAGCGAAGTGACCAATACAGGGGGCAATTGGTGGGAGGAGACAAATACAGGGGCAATGGGAGCGAGGAGACCAATACAGGGGGAAATGGGAGCAAGGAGACCAATACAGGGGGCAATGGGTGGGAGGAGACCAATACAAGAGGCAATGGGAGCAAGGAGACCAATATCAGGGGCAATGTGTGGGAGGAGACCCATACAGGGGCAATGGTAGTGAGGAGACCAATACAGGTGGCAATGGGAGTGAGGAGACCAATACTGGGGTCAATGGGTGGGAAGAGACCAATACAGGGGGCAATGGGAGCGAGGAGACCAATACAGGGCCAATGGGAGCGAGGAGGCCAATACAGGGGCGATGGGAGCGAGAAGACCAATACAGGGGGTAATGGGTGGGACGAGGCCAATACAGGGCCAATGGGAGAGAGGAGGCCAATACAGGAGGCAATTGGTGGGAGGAGACCAATACAAGGGGCAATGGGAGCGAGGAGACCAATACAGGGGGCAATGGGAGCGAGGAGACCAATACAGGGGGCATTGGGAGCGAGGAGACCAATACAGGGTGCAATTGGTGGGAGGAGACCAATAGAGGGGTAATGGAAGTGAAGTGACCAATACAGGTGGCAATTGGTGGGAGGAGACCAATACAGGGGCAATGGGAGCGAGGAGACCAATACAGGGGGCAATGGGAGCGAGGAGACCAATACAGGGGGCAATTGGTGGGAGGAGACCAATACAGGGGCAATGGGAGCGAAGTGACCAATACAGGGGGCAATTGGTGGGAGGAGACCCATACAGGGGCAATGGTAGTGAGGAGACCAATACAGGGGGCAATGGGAGTGAGGAGACCAATACTGGGGTCAATGGGTGGGAAGAGACCAATACAGGGGGCAATGGGAGCGAGGAGACCAATACAGGGCCAATGGGAGCGAGGAGGCCAATACAGGGGCGATGGGAGCGAGGAGACCAATACAGGGGGTAATGGGTGGGACGAGGCCAATACAGGGCCAATGGGAGTGAGGAGGCCAATACAGGAGGCAATTGGTGGGAGGAGACCAATACAAGGGGCAATGGGAGCGAGGAGACCAATACAGGGGGCAATGGGAGCGAGGAGACCAATACAGGGGGCATTGGGAGCGAGGAGACCAATACAGGGTGCAATTGGTGGGAGGAGACCAATACAGGGGTAATGGAAGTGAAGTGACCAATACAGGTGGCAATTGGTGGGAAGAGACCAATACAGGGGCAATGGGAGCGAGGAGACCAATACAGGGGGTAATGGGAGCGAGGAGGCCAATACAGGGGGCAATGGGAGCGAGGAGGCCAATACAGGGGGAAATGGGTGTGAGGAGACCAATACAGAGGGCAATGGGAGTGAGGAGACCAATACAGGGGACAATGGGTGGGAGGAGACCAATATCAAGGGGCAATGGGAGCGAGGAGACCAATACAGGGGGCAATGGGAGCGAGGAGACCAATACAGGGGGCAATGGGTGGGAGGAGACCAATACAAGGGGCAATGGGAGCAAGGAGACCAATATCAGGGGCAATGTGTGGGAGGAGACCAATACAAGGGGCAATGGGAGCGAGGAGACCAATACAGGGGGCAATTGGTGGGAGGAGACCAATACAGGGGTAATGGGAGCGAAGAGACCAATACAGGGGGCAATGGGAGCGAGGAGACCAATACAGGGGGCAGTGGGAGCGAGAAGACCAATACAGGGGGCAATGTGTGGAAGGAGACCAATACAGGGGGAAATGGGTGGGAGGAGACCAATACAGGGGCAATGGGAGTGAAGAGACCAATACAGGGGGCAATGGGAGCGAGGAGCCCAATACAGGGGGCAATGGGAGCGAGGAGACCAATACAGGGGGCAATGGGTGGGAGGAGACCAATACAGGGGGCAATGGGAGCGAGGAGACCAATACAGGGGGCAATGGGTGGGAGGAGACCAATACAGGGGCAATGGGAGTGAGGAGATCAATACAGGGGGCAATGGGAGCGAGGAGACCCATACAGGGGGCAATGGGAACGAGGAAACCAATACAGGGGGCAATGGGAGCGAGGAGACCAATACAGGGGCAATGGGTGCGAGGAGACCAATACAGGGGAAATGGGTGGGAGGAGACCAAGACAAGGGCAATGGGAGCAAGGAGACCAATACAGGGGGCAATGGGTGGGAGGAGACCAATACAGGGGCAATGGGAGTGAGGAGACCAATACAGGGGGCAATGGGTGGGAGAAGACCAATACAGGGCCAATGGGAGCGAGGAGGGCAATACAGGGGCGCTGGGAGCAAGGAGACCAATACAGGGGCAATGGGAGCGAGAAGGCCAATACAGGGGTGATGGGAACGAGGAGACCAATACAGGGGGCAATTGGTGGGAGGAGACCAATACAAGGGACAATGGGAGCAAGGAGACCAATATCAAGGGCAATGTGTGGGAGGAGACCAATACAGGGGCAATGGGAGTGAGGAGGCCAATACAGGGGGCAATTGGTGGGAGGAGACCAATACAAGGGGCAATGGGAGCAAGGAGACCAATACAGGGGGCAATGGGTGGGAGGAGACCAATACAGGGTCAATGGGAGTGAGGAGACCAATACAGGGGGCAATGGGAGCGAGGAGACCAATACAGGGGGCAATGGGAGCGAGGAGACCAATACAGGGGGCAATTGGTGGGAGGAGACCAATACAGGGGCAATGGGAGCGAAGTGACCAATACAGGGGGCAATTTGTGGGAGGAGACAAATACAGGGGCAATGGGAGCGAGGAGACCAATACAGAGGGAAATGGGAGCAAGGAGACCAATACAGGGGGCAATGGTTGGGAGGAGACCAATACAAGGGGCAATGGGAGCAAGGAGACCAATATCAGGGGCAATGTGTGGGAGGAGACCCATACAGGGGCAATGGTAGTGAGGAGACCAATACAGGAGGCAATGGGAGTGAGGAGACGAATACTGGGGTCAATGGGTGGGAAGAGACCAATACAGGGGGCAATGGGAGCGAGGAGACCAATACAGGGACAATGGGTGGGAGGAGACCAATATCAAGGGGCAATGGGAGCGAGGAGACCAATTCAGGGGGAAATGGGTGGGAGGAGACCAATACAGGGGCAATGGGAGCGAAGAGACCAATACAGGGGGCAATGGAAGCGAGGAGCCCAATACAGGGGGCAATGGGAGCGAGGAGACCAATACAGGGGGCAATGGGTGGGAGGAGACCAATACAAGGGGCAATGGTAGTGAGGAGAACAATACAGGGGGCAATGGGAGTGAGGAGACCAATACTGGGGTCAATGGGTTGGAAGAGACCAATACAGGGTGCAATGGGAGCGAGGAGACAAATACAGGGCCAATGGGAGCGAGGAGGCCAATACAGGGGCGATGGGAGCGAGGAGACCAATACAGGGGGTAATGGGTGGGACGAGGCCAATACAGGGCCAATGGGAGTGAGGAGGCCAATACAGGAGGCAATTGGTGGGAGGAGACCAATACAAGGGGCAATGGGTGCGAGGAGACCAATACAGGGGGCAACGTGAGCGAGGAGACCAATACAGGGGGCAATTGGAGCGAGGAGACCAATACAGGGGGCAATGGGAGTGAGGAGATCAATACAGGGGGCAATGGGAGCGAGGAGCCCAATACAGGGGGCAATGGGAGTGAGCAGACCAATACAGGGGGCAATGGGAGCAAAGTGACCAATACAGGGGGCAATTGGTGGGAGGAGACCAATACAGGGGCAATGGGAGCGAGGAGACCAATACAGGGGCAATGGTAGCGAGGAGACCAATACAGGGGGCAATGGGAGCGAGAAGGCCAATACAGGGGTGATGGGAGCGAGGAGACCAATACAGGGGACAATTGGTGGGAGGAGACCAATACAAGGGGCAATGGGAGCAAGTAGACCAATATCAAGGGCAATGTGTGGGAGGAGACCAATACAGGGGCAATGGGAGTGAGGAGGCCAATACAGGGGGCAATTGGTGGGAGGAGACCAATACAAGGGGCAATGGGAGCAAGGAGACCAATACAGGGGGCAATGGGTGGGAGGAGACCAATACAGGGGCAATGGGAGTGAGGAGACCAATACAGGGGGCAATGGGAGCGAGGAGACCAATACAGGGGGCAATGGGAGCGAGGAGACCAATACAGGGGGCAATTGGTGGGAGGAGACCAATACAGGGGCAATGGGAGCGAAGTGACCAATACAGGGGGCAATTGGTGGGAGGAGACCAATACAGGGGCAATGGGTGCGAAGTGACCAATACAGGGGGCAATTGGTGGGAGGAGACAAATATAGGGGCAATGGGAGCGAGGAGACCAATACAGGGGGAAATGGGAGCAAGGAGACCAATACAGGGGGCAATGGGAGCGAGGAGACCAATACAGGGGGTAATGGGTGGGACGAGTCCAATACAGGGCCAATGGGGGTGAGGAGGCCAATACAGGAGGCAATTGGTGGGAGGAGACCAATACAAGGGGCAATGGGAGCGAGGAGACCAATACAGGGGGCAATTGGTGGGAGGAGACCAATAGAGGGGCAATGGAAGTGAAGTGACCAATACAGGTGGCAATTGGTGGGAGGAGACCGATATAGGGGCAATGGGAGCGAGGAGACCAATACAGTGGGTAATGGGAGCGAGGAGGCCAATACAGGGGGCAATGGGAGCGAGGAGGCCAATACAGTGGGAAATGGGTGTGAGGAGACCAATACAGAGGGCAATGGGAGCGAGGAGACCAATATCAGGGGCCACGGGTGGGAGGAGACCAATACAGGGGCAATGGGAGTGAGGAGACCAATACAGGGGGCAATGGGTGGGAGGAGACCAATATCAAGTGGCAATGGGAGCGAGGAGACCAATACAGGGGGAAATGGGTGGGAGAAGACCAATACAGGGGCAATGGGAGTGAAGAGACCAATACAGAATTCAATGGGAGCGAGGAGCCCAATACAGGGCGCAATGGGAGCGAGGAGACCAATACAGGGGGCAATTGGTGGGAGGAGACTAATACAGGGGCAATGGGAGCGAAGTGACCAATACAGGGGGCAATTGGTGGGACGAGGCCAAAACAGGGCCATTGGGAGCGAGGAGGCCAATACAGGGAGCAATTGGTGGGAGGAGACCAATACAAGGGGCAATGGGAGCGAGGAGACCAATACAGGGGGCAATGGGAGCGAGGAGGCCAATACAGGGGGCAATGTGAGTGACGAGGCCAATACAGGGGGAAATGGGAGCGAGGAGACCAATACAGGGGGCAATGGGTGGGAGGAGACCAATACAGGGGGCAATGGGAGTGAGGAGACCATACAGGTGGCAATGGGTGGGAGGAGACCAATACAGGAGGCAATGGGTGGAAGGAGACCAATATCAGGGGCCAGGGGTGGGAGGAGACCAATACAGGGGCAATGGGAGTGAGGAGAGCAATACAGGGGGCAATGGGTGGGACGAGACCAATATCAGGGCCAATGGGAATGAGGAGCCCAATACAGGGGGCAATGGGAGCGAGGAGACCAATACAGGAGGCAATGGGTGGGAGGAGACCAATACAGGGGGCAATGGGAGCGAGGAGATAAATACAGGGGGCAATGGGTGGGAGGAGACCAATACAGGGGGCAATTGGTGGGAGGAGACCAAAACAGGGGTAATGGGAGCGAAGTGAGCAATACAGGGGGCAGTGGGAGCGAGGAGACCAATACAGGGGGCAATGGGTGGGAGGAGACCAATACAGGGGTAATGGGAGCGAGGAGACCAATACAGGGGCAATGGGAGCGAGAAGGCCAATACAGGGGTGATGGGAGCGAGGAGACCAATACAGGGGCAATTGGTGGGAGGAGACCAATACAAGGGGCAATGGGAGCAAGGAGACCAATATCAAGGCCAATGTGTGGGAGGAGACCAATACAGGGGCAATGGGAATGAGGAGGCCAATACAGGGGGCAATTGGTGGGAGGAGACCAATCCAAGGGGCAATGGGAGCAAGGAGACCAATACAGGGGGCAATGGGTGGGAGGAGACCAATACAGGGGCAATGGGAGTGAGGAGACCAATACAGGGGCAATGGGAGTGAGGAGGCCAATACAGGGGGCAATTGGTGGGAGGAGATCAATACAAGAGGCAATGGGACCAAGGAGACCAATACAGGGGGCAATGGGTGGGAGGAGACCAATACAGGGGCAATGGGAGTGAGGAGACCAATACAGGAGGCAATGGAAGCGAGGAGACCAATACAGGGGGCAATGGGAGCGAGGAGACCAATACAGGGGGCAATTGGTAGGAGGAGACAAATACAGGGGCAATGGGAGCGAAGTGACCAATACAGGGGGCAATTGGTGGGAGGAGACAAATACAGGGGCAATGGGAGCGAGGAGACCAATACAGGGGGAAATGGGAGCAAGGAGACCAATACAGGGGGCAATGGGTGGGAGGAGACCAATACAAGGGGCAATGGGAGCAAGGAGACCAATATCAGGGGCAATGTGTGGGAGGAGACCCATACAGGGGCAATGGTAGTGAGGAGACCAATACAGGGGGCAATGGGAGTGAGGAGACCAATACTGGGGTCAATGGGTGGGAAGAGACCAATACAGGGGGCAATGGGAGCGAGGAGACCAAAACAGGGCCAATGGGAGCGAGGAGGCCAATACAGGGGCGATGGGAGCGAGGAGACCAATACAGGGGGTAATGGGTGGGACGAGGCCAATACAGGGCCAATGGGAGTGAGGAGGCCAATACAGGAGGCAATTGGTGGGAGCAGACCAATACAAGGGGCAATGGGAGCGAGGAGACCAATACAGGGGGCAATGGGAGCGAGGAGACCAATACAGGGGGCATTGGGAGCGAGGAGACCAATACAGGGTGCAATTCGTGGGAGGAGACCAATACAGGGGCAATGGGAGCGAGGAGACCAATACAGGGGGCAATGGGAGCGAGGAGACCAATACAGGGGGCAATTGGTGGGAGGAGACCAATACAGGGGCAATGGGAGCGAATTGACCAATACAGGGGGCAATTTGTGGGAGGAGACCCATACAGGGGCAATGGTAGTGAGGAGACCAATACAGGGGGCAATGGGAGTGAGGAGACCAATACTGGGGTCAATGGGTGGGAAGAGACCAATACAGGGGGCAATGGGAGCGAGGAGACCAATACAGGGCCAATGGGAGCGAGGAGGCCAATACAGGGGCGATGGGAGCGAGGAGACCAATACAGGGGGTAATGGGTGGGACGAGGCCAATACAGGGCCAATGGGAGTGAGGAGGCCAATACAGGAGGCAATTGGTGGGAGGAGACCAATACAAGGGGCAATGGGAGCGAGGAGACCAATACAGGGGGCAATGGGACGAGGAGACCAATACAGGGGGCATTGGGAGCGAGGAGACCAATACAGGGTGCAATTGGTGGGAGGAGACAAATACAGGGGTAATGGAAGTGAAGTGACCAATACAGGTGGCAATTGGTGGGAGGAAACCAATACAGGGGCAATGGGAGCGAGGAGACCAATACAGGGGGTAATGGGAGCGAGGAGGCCAATACAGGGGGCAATGGGAGCGAGGAGGCCAATACAGGGGGAAATGGGTGTGAGGAGACCAATACAGAGGGCAATGGGAGCGAGGAGACCAATATCAGGGGCCACGGGTGGGAGGAGACCAATACAGGGGCAATGGGAGTGAGGAGACCAATACAGGGGACAATGGGTGGGAGGAGACCAATATCAAGGGGCAATGGGAGCGAGGAGACCAATTCAGGGGGAAATGGGTGGGAGGAGACCAATACAGGGGCAATGGTCGTGAGGAGACCAATACAGGGGGCAATGGGAGTGAGGAGACCAATACTGGGGTCAATCGGTGGGAAGAGACCAATACAGGGGGCAATGGGAGCGAGGAGGCCAATACAGGGGCGATGGGAGCGAGGAGACCAATACAGGGGGTAATGGGTGGGACGAGGCCAATACAGGGCCAATGGGAGTGAGGAGGCCAATACAGGAGGCAATTGGTGGGAGGAGACCAATACAAGGGGCAATGGGAGCGAGGAGACCAATACAGGGGGCAATAGGAGCGAGGAGACCAATACAGGGGGCAATGGGAGCGAGGAGACCAATACAGGGGGCAATGGGTGGGAGGAGACCAATACAGGGGCAATGGGAGTGAGGAGATCAATACAGGGGGCAATGGGAGCGAGGAGCCCAATACAGGGGGCAATGGGAGCGAGCAGACCAATACAGGGGGCAATGGGAGCAAAGTGACCAATACAGGGGGCAATTGGTGGGAGGAGACCAATACAGGGGCAATGGGAGCGTGGAGACCAATACAGGGGGAAATGTGGAGCGAGGACGCCAATACAGGGGGCAATGGGAGCGGGGAGGCCAAAACGGGGGGAAATGTGGGAGGAGACCAATACAGGGGGCAATGGGTGGGAGGAGACCAATACAGGGGGCAATGGGTGGGAGGAGACCAATACAGGGGGCAATGGGTGGGAGGAGACCAATACAGGGGGCAATGGGAGCGAGAAGGCCAATACAGGGGTGATGGGAGCGAGGAGACCAATACAGGGGGCAATTGGTGGGAGGAGACCAATACAAGGGGCAATGGGAGCAAGGAGACCAATATCAAGAGCAATGTGTGGGAGGAGACCAATACAGGGGCAATGGGAGCGAAGTGACCAATACAGGGGGCAATTGGTGGGAGGAGACCAATACAGGGGCAATGGGAGCGAAGTGACCAATACAGGGGGCAATTGGTGGGAGGAGACAAATACAGGGGCAATGGGAGCGAGGAGACCAATACAGGGGGAAATGGGAGCAAGGAGACCAATACAGGGGGCAATGTGTGGGAGGAGATCAATACAGGGGGCAATGGAAGCGAGGAGACCAATACAGGGCCAATGGAAGTGAGGAGGCCAATACAGGGGCGATGGGAGCGAGGAGACCAATACAGGGGGTAATGGGTGGGACGAGGCCAATACAGGGCCAATGGGGGTGAGGAGGCCAATACAGGAGGCAATTGGTGGGAGGAGACCAATACAAGGGGCAATGGGAGCGAGGAGACCAATACAGGGGGCAATGGGAGCGAGGAGACCAATACAGAGGGCAATGGGAGCGAGGAGACCAATATCAGGGGCCACGGGTGGGAGGAGACCAATACATGGGCAATGGGAGTGAGGAGACCAATACAGGGGGCAATGGGTGGGAGGAGACCAATATCAAGGGGCAATGGGAGCGAGGAGACCATTACAGGGGGAAATGGGTGGGAGGAGACCAATACAGGGGCAATGGGAGTGAAGAGACCAATACAGGATTCAATGGGAGCGAGGAGCCCAATACAGGGGGCAATGGGAGCGAGGAGACCAATACAGGGGACAATTGGTGGGAGGAGACTAATACAGGGGCAATGGGAGCGAAGTGACCAATACAGGGGGCAATTGGTGGGAGGAGACCAATACAGTGGCAATGGGAGCGTGGAGACCAATACAGGGGGCAATGGGTGGGAGGAGACCAATACAGGGGGCAATGGGAGCGAGGAGACCAATACAGGAGGCAATGGGAGCAAGGAGACCAATACAGGGGCAATGGGAGCGAGGAGACCAATACCGGGGGAAATGGGTGGGACGAGGCCAAAACAGGGCCATTGGGAGCGAGGAGGCCAATACAGGGGGCAATTGGTGGTAGGAGACCAATACAGGAGGCAATGGCTGGAAGGAGACCAATATCAGGGGCCACGGGTGGGAGGAGACCAATACAGGGGCAATGGGAGTGAGGAGACCAATACAGGGGGCAATGGGTGGGAGGAGACCAATATCAGGGCCAATGGGAGCGAGGAGCCCAATACAGGGGGCAATGGGAGCGAGGAGACCAATACAGGAGGCAATGGGTGGAAGGAGACCAATATCAGGGGCCACTGGTGGGAGGAGACCAATACAGGGGCAATGGGAGTGAGGAGACCAATACAGGGGGCAATGGGTGGGAGGAGACCAATATCAGGGCCAATGGGAGCGAGGAGCCCAATACAGGGGGCAATGGGAGCGAGGAGACCAATACAGGAGGCAATGGGTGGGAGGAGACCAATACAGGGGGCAATGGGAGCGAGGAGATCAATACAGGGGGCAATGGTTGGGAGAAGACCAATACAGAGGCAATGGGAGTGAGGAGACCAATACAGGGGGCAATGGGTGGGAGGAGACCAATACAAGGGCAATGGGAGCAAGGAGACCAATACAGGGGGCAATGGGTGGGAGGAGACCAATACAGGGGGCAATTGGTGGGAGGAGACCAATACAGGGGTAATCGGAGCGAAGTGAGCAATACAGGGGACAATGGGAGCGAGGAGACCAATACAGGGGGCAATGGGAGCGAGGAGACCAATACAGGGGGCACTGGGAGCGAGGAGACCAATACAGGGGCAATGGGTGTGAGGAGACCAATACAGGGGAAATGGGTGGGAGGAAACCAATATAGGGGCAGTGGGAGCGAGGAGACCAATACAGGGGGCAATGGGTGGGAGGAGACCAATACAGGGGTAATGGGAGCGAGGAGACCAATACAGGGGCAATGGGAGCGAGAAGGCCAATACAGGGGTGATGGGAGCGAGGAGACCAATACAGGGGGCAATTGGTGGGAGGAGACCAATACAAGGGGCAATGGGAGCAAGGAGACCAATATCAAGGGCAATGTGTAGGAGGAGACCAATACAGGGGCAATGGGAGTGAGGAGACCAATACAGGGGGCAATGGGTGGGAGGAGACCAATATCAAGGGGCAATGGGAGCGAGGAGACCAATACAGGGGGAAATGGGTGGGAGGAGACCAATACAGGGGCAATGGGAGTGAAGAGACCAATACAGGGGGCAATGGGAGCGAGGAGCCCAATACAGGGGGCAATGGGAGCGAGGAGACCAAAACAGGGGGCAATGGGTGGGAGGAGACCAATACAGGGGGCAATGGGAGCGAGGAGACCAATACAGGGGGCAATGGGTGGGAGGAGACCAATACAGGGGCAATGGGAGTGAGGAGATCAATACAGGGGGCAATGGGAGCGAGGAGCCCAATACAGGGGGCAATGGGAGCGAGGAGACCAATACAGGGGGCAATGGGAGCAAAGTGACCAATACAGGGGGCAATTGGTGGGAGGAGACCAACACAGGGGCAATGGGAGCGAGGAGACCAATACAGGGGGAAATGTGGAGCGAGGACGCCAATACAGGGGGCAATGGGAGCGAGGAGGCCAAAACGGGGGGAAATGTGGGAGGAGACCAATACAGGGGGCAATGGGTGGGAGGAGACCAATACAGGGTGCAATGGGTGGGAGGAGACCAATACAGGGGGCAATGGGTGGGAGGAGACCAATACAGGGGGCAATGGGAGCGAGGAGACCAATACAGGGTGCAATGGGTGGGAGGAGACCAATACAGGAAGCAATGGGTGGAAGGAGACCAATACAGGGGGCAATGGGTGGGAGGAGACCGATACAGGGGGCAATGGGAGTGAGGAGACCAATACAGGGGGCAATGGAAGCGAGGAGACCAATACATGGGCAATGGGTGGGAGGAGACCAATACAGGGGGCAATGGTAGCGAGGAGACCAATACAGGGGGCAATGGGTGGGAGAAGACCAATACAGAGGCAATGGGAGCGAGGAGACCAATACAAGAGGCAATGGGTGGGAGGAGACCAATACAGGGGCAATGGGAGTGAGGAGACCAATACACGGGACAATGGGAGCGAGGAGACCAATACAGGAGGCAATGAGAGTGAGGAGACCAATACAGGGGGCAATGGGAATGAGGAGACCAATACTGAGGCAATGGGAGCGAGGAGACCAATACAGGAGGCAATGGGTGGGAGGAGACCAATACAGGGGACAATGGGAGCGAGGAGCCCAATACAGGGGGCAATGGGTGGGAGGAGACCAATACAGGGGGCAATGGGTGGGAGGAGACCAATATCGGGGCCAATGGGAGCAAGGAGCCCAATACAGGGGGCAATGGGAGCGAGGAGACCAATACAGGGGGCAATGGGTGGGAGGAGACCAATACAGGGGGCAATGGGAGCGAGGAGACCAATACAGGGCCAATGGGAGCGAGGAGGCCAATACAGGGGCGATGGGAGCGAGGAGACCAATACCGGGGGCATTGGGAGCGAGGAGACCAATACAGGGGGCAATGGGTGGGAGGAGACCAATACAGGGGGCAATGGGTGGGAGGAGACCAATATCAGGGCCAATGGGAGTGAGGAGCCCAATACAGGGGGCAATGGGAGCGAGGAGACCAATACAGGGGGCAATGGGTGGGAGGAGACCAATACAGGGGGCAATGGGAGCGAGGAGACCAATACAGGGCCAATGGGAGCGAGGAGGCCAATACAGGGGCGATGGAAGCGAGGAGACCAATACAGGGGGTAATGGGTGGGACGAGGCCAATACAGGGCCAATGGGAGCGAGGAGGCCAATACAGGGGCATTGGGAGCGAGGAGACCAATACAGGGGGTAATGGGTGGGACGAGGCCAATACAGGGCCAATGGGAGTGAGGAGGCCAATACAGGAGGCAATTGGTGGGAGGAGACCAATACAAGGGGCAATGGGAGCGAGGAGACCAATACAGGGGGCATTGGGAGCGAGGTGAACAATACAGGGGGCAATTGGTGGGAGGAGGCCAATACAGGAGGCAATTGGTGGGAGGAGACCAATACAAGGGGTAATGGGAGCGAGGAGACCAAGACCGGGGGCATTGGGAGCGAGGAGACCAATACAGGGGGCAATTGGTGGGAGGAGACCAATACAGGGGCAATGGAAGTGAGGAGACCAATACACGGGACAATGGGAGCGAGGAGACCAATACAGGAGGCAATGAGAGTGAGGAGACCAATACAGGGGGCAATGGGTGGGAGGAGACCAATACAAGGGGCAATGGGAGCAAGGAGACCAATATCAGGGGCAATGTGTGGGAGGAGACCCATACAGGGGCAATGGTAGTGAGGAGACCAATACAGGAGGCAATGGGAGTGAGGAGACGAATACTGGGGTCAATGGGTGGGAAGAGACCAATACAGGGGGCAATGGGAGCGAGGAGACCAATACAGGGACAATGGGTGGGAGGAGACCAATATCAAGGGGCAATGGGAGCGAGGAGACCAATTCAGGGGGAAATGGGTGGGAGGAGACCAATACAGGGGCAATGGGAGCGAAGAGACCAATACAGGGGGCAATGGAAGCGAGGAGCCCAATACAGGGGGCAATGGGAGCGAGGAGACCAATACAGGGGGCAATGGGTGGGAGGAGACCAATACAAGGGGCAATGGTAGTGAGGAGACCAATACAGGGGGCAATGGGAGTGAGGAGACCAATACTGGGGTCAATGGGTTGGAAGAGACCAATACAGGGTGCAATGGGAGCGAGGAGACAAATACAGGGCCAATGGGAGCGAGGAGGCCAATACAGGGGCGATGGGAGCGAGGAGACCAATACAGGGGGTAATGGGTGGGACGAGGCCAATACAGGGCCAATGGGAGTGAGGAGGCCAATACAGGAGGCAATTGGTGGGAGGAGACCAATACAAGGGGCAATGGGTGCGAGGAGACCAATACAGGGGGCAACGTGAGCGAGGAGACCAATACAGGGGGCAATTGGAGCGAGGAGACCAATACAGGGGGCAATGGGAGTGAGGAGATCAATACAGGGGGCAATGGGAGCGAGGAGCCCAATACAGGGGGCAATGGGAGTGAGCAGACCAATACAGGGGGCAATGGGAGCAAAGTGACCAATACAGGGGGCAATTGGTGGGAGGAGACCAATACAGGGGCAATGGGAGCGAGGAGACCAATACAGGGGCAATGGTAGCGAGGAGACCAATACAGGGGGCAATGGGAGCGAGAAGGCCAATACAGGGGTGATGGGAGCGAGGAGACCAATACAGGGGACAATTGGTGGGAGGAGACCAATACAAGGGGCAATGGGAGCAAGTAGACCAATATCAAGGGCAATGTGTGGGAGGAGACCAATACAGGGGCAATGGGAGTGAGGAGGCCAATACAGGGGGCAATTGGTGGGAGGAGACCAATACAAGGGGCAATGGGAGCAAGGAGACCAATACAGGGGGCAATGGGTGGGAGGAGACCAATACAGGGGCAATGGGAGTGAGGAGACCAATACAGGGGGCAATGGGAGCGAGGAGACCAATACAGGGGGCAATGGGAGCGAGGAGACCAATACAGGGGGCAATTGGTGGGAGGAGACCAATACAGGGGCAATGGGAGCGAAGTGACCAATACAGGGGGCAATTGGTGGGAGGAGACCAATACAGGGGCAATGGGTGCGAAGTGACCAATACAGGGGGCAATTGGTGGGAGGAGACAAATATAGGGGCAATGGGAGCGAGGAGACCAATACAGGGGGAAATGGGAGCAAGGAGACCAATACAGGGGGCAATGGGAGCGAGGAGACCAATACAGGGGGTAATGGGTGGGACGAGTCCAATACAGGGCCAATGGGGGTGAGGAGGCCAATACAGGAGGCAATTGGTGGGAGGAGACCAATACAAGGGGCAATGGGAGCGAGGAGACCAATACAGGGGGCAATTGGTGGGAGGAGACCAATAGAGGGGCAATGGAAGTGAAGTGACCAATACAGGTGGCAATTGGTGGGAGGAGACCGATATAGGGGCAATGGGAGCGAGGAGACCAATACAGTGGGTAATGGGAGCGAGGAGGCCAATACAGGGGGCAATGGGAGCGAGGAGGCCAATACAGTGGGAAATGGGTGTGAGGAGACCAATACAGAGGGCAATGGGAGCGAGGAGACCAATATCAGGGGCCACGGGTGGGAGGAGACCAATACAGGGGCAATGGGAGTGAGGAGACCAATACAGGGGGCAATGGGTGGGAGGAGACCAATATCAAGTGGCAATGGGAGCGAGGAGACCAATACAGGGGGAAATGGGTGGGAGAAGACCAATACAGGGGCAATGGGAGTGAAGAGACCAATACAGAATTCAATGGGAGCGAGGAGCCCAATACAGGGCGCAATGGGAGCGAGGAGACCAATACAGGGGGCAATTGGTGGGAGGAGACTAATACAGGGGCAATGGGAGCGAAGTGACCAATACAGGGGGCAATTGGTGGGACGAGGCCAAAACAGGGCCATTGGGAGCGAGGAGGCCAATACAGGGAGCAATTGGTGGGAGGAGACCAATACAAGGGGCAATGGGAGCGAGGAGACCAATACAGGGGGCAATGGGAGCGAGGAGGCCAATACAGGGGGCAATGTGAGTGACGAGGCCAATACAGGGGGAAATGGGAGCGAGGAGACCAATACAGGGGGCAATGGGTGGGAGGAGACCAATACAGGGGGCAATGGGAGTGAGGAGACCATACAGGTGGCAATGGGTGGGAGGAGACCAATACAGGAGGCAATGGGTGGAAGGAGACCAATATCAGGGGCCAGGGGTGGGAGGAGACCAATACAGGGGCAATGGGAGTGAGGAGAGCAATACAGGGGGCAATGGGTGGGACGAGACCAATATCAGGGCCAATGGGAATGAGGAGCCCAATACAGGGGGCAATGGGAGCGAGGAGACCAATACAGGAGGCAATGGGTGGGAGGAGACCAATACAGGGGGCAATGGGAGCGAGGAGATAAATACAGGGGGCAATGGGTGGGAGGAGACCAATACAGGGGGCAATTGGTGGGAGGAGACCAAAACAGGGGTAATGGGAGCGAAGTGAGCAATACAGGGGGCAGTGGGAGCGAGGAGACCAATACAGGGGGCAATGGGTGGGAGGAGACCAATACAGGGGTAATGGGAGCGAGGAGACCAATACAGGGGCAATGGGAGCGAGAAGGCCAATACAGGGGTGATGGGAGCGAGGAGACCAATACAGGGGCAATTGGTGGGAGGAGACCAATACAAGGGGCAATGGGAGCAAGGAGACCAATATCAAGGCCAATGTGTGGGAGGAGACCAATACAGGGGCAATGGGAATGAGGAGGCCAATACAGGGGGCAATTGGTGGGAGGAGACCAATCCAAGGGGCAATGGGAGCAAGGAGACCAATACAGGGGGCAATGGGTGGGAGGAGACCAATACAGGGGCAATGGGAGTGAGGAGACCAATACAGGGGCAATGGGAGTGAGGAGGCCAATACAGGGGGCAATTGGTGGGAGGAGATCAATACAAGAGGCAATGGGACCAAGGAGACCAATACAGGGGGCAATGGGTGGGAGGAGACCAATACAGGGGCAATGGGAGTGAGGAGACCAATACAGGAGGCAATGGAAGCGAGGAGACCAATACAGGGGGCAATGGGAGCGAGGAGACCAATACAGGGGGCAATTGGTAGGAGGAGACAAATACAGGGGCAATGGGAGCGAAGTGACCAATACAGGGGGCAATTGGTGGGAGGAGACAAATACAGGGGCAATGGGAGCGAGGAGACCAATACAGGGGGAAATGGGAGCAAGGAGACCAATACAGGGGGCAATGGGTGGGAGGAGACCAATACAAGGGGCAATGGGAGCAAGGAGACCAATATCAGGGGCAATGTGTGGGAGGAGACCCATACAGGGGCAATGGTAGTGAGGAGACCAATACAGGGGGCAATGGGAGTGAGGAGACCAATACTGGGGTCAATGGGTGGGAAGAGACCAATACAGGGGGCAATGGGAGCGAGGAGACCAAAACAGGGCCAATGGGAGCGAGGAGGCCAATACAGGGGCGATGGGAGCGAGGAGACCAATACAGGGGGTAATGGGTGGGACGAGGCCAATACAGGGCCAATGGGAGTGAGGAGGCCAATACAGGAGGCAATTGGTGGGAGCAGACCAATACAAGGGGCAATGGGAGCGAGGAGACCAATACAGGGGGCAATGGGAGCGAGGAGACCAATACAGGGGGCATTGGGAGCGAGGAGACCAATACAGGGTGCAATTCGTGGGAGGAGACCAATACAGGGGCAATGGGAGCGAGGAGACCAATACAGGGGGCAATGGGAGCGAGGAGACCAATACAGGGGGCAATTGGTGGGAGGAGACCAATACAGGGGCAATGGGAGCGAATTGACCAATACAGGGGGCAATTTGTGGGAGGAGACCCATACAGGGGCAATGGTAGTGAGGAGACCAATACAGGGGGCAATGGGAGTGAGGAGACCAATACTGGGGTCAATGGGTGGGAAGAGACCAATACAGGGGGCAATGGGAGCGAGGAGACCAATACAGGGCCAATGGGAGCGAGGAGGCCAATACAGGGGCGATGGGAGCGAGGAGACCAATACAGGGGGTAATGGGTGGGACGAGGCCAATACAGGGCCAATGGGAGTGAGGAGGCCAATACAGGAGGCAATTGGTGGGAGGAGACCAATACAAGGGGCAATGGGAGCGAGGAGACCAATACAGGGGGCAATGGGACGAGGAGACCAATACAGGGGGCATTGGGAGCGAGGAGACCAATACAGGGTGCAATTGGTGGGAGGAGACAAATACAGGGGTAATGGAAGTGAAGTGACCAATACAGGTGGCAATTGGTGGGAGGAAACCAATACAGGGGCAATGGGAGCGAGGAGACCAATACAGGGGGTAATGGGAGCGAGGAGGCCAATACAGGGGGCAATGGGAGCGAGGAGGCCAATACAGGGGGAAATGGGTGTGAGGAGACCAATACAGAGGGCAATGGGAGCGAGGAGACCAATATCAGGGGCCACGGGTGGGAGGAGACCAATACAGGGGCAATGGGAGTGAGGAGACCAATACAGGGGACAATGGGTGGGAGGAGACCAATATCAAGGGGCAATGGGAGCGAGGAGACCAATTCAGGGGGAAATGGGTGGGAGGAGACCAATACAGGGGCAATGGTCGTGAGGAGACCAATACAGGGGGCAATGGGAGTGAGGAGACCAATACTGGGGTCAATCGGTGGGAAGAGACCAATACAGGGGGCAATGGGAGCGAGGAGGCCAATACAGGGGCGATGGGAGCGAGGAGACCAATACAGGGGGTAATGGGTGGGACGAGGCCAATACAGGGCCAATGGGAGTGAGGAGGCCAATACAGGAGGCAATTGGTGGGAGGAGACCAATACAAGGGGCAATGGGAGCGAGGAGACCAATACAGGGGGCAATAGGAGCGAGGAGACCAATACAGGGGGCAATGGGAGCGAGGAGACCAATACAGGGGGCAATGGGTGGGAGGAGACCAATACAGGGGCAATGGGAGTGAGGAGATCAATACAGGGGGCAATGGGAGCGAGGAGCCCAATACAGGGGGCAATGGGAGCGAGCAGACCAATACAGGGGGCAATGGGAGCAAAGTGACCAATACAGGGGGCAATTGGTGGGAGGAGACCAATACAGGGGCAATGGGAGCGTGGAGACCAATACAGGGGGAAATGTGGAGCGAGGACGCCAATACAGGGGGCAATGGGAGCGGGGAGGCCAAAACGGGGGGAAATGTGGGAGGAGACCAATACAGGGGGCAATGGGTGGGAGGAGACCAATACAGGGGGCAATGGGTGGGAGGAGACCAATACAGGGGGCAATGGGTGGGAGGAGACCAATACAGGGGGCAATGGGAGCGAGAAGGCCAATACAGGGGTGATGGGAGCGAGGAGACCAATACAGGGGGCAATTGGTGGGAGGAGACCAATACAAGGGGCAATGGGAGCAAGGAGACCAATATCAAGAGCAATGTGTGGGAGGAGACCAATACAGGGGCAATGGGAGCGAAGTGACCAATACAGGGGGCAATTGGTGGGAGGAGACCAATACAGGGGCAATGGGAGCGAAGTGACCAATACAGGGGGCAATTGGTGGGAGGAGACAAATACAGGGGCAATGGGAGCGAGGAGACCAATACAGGGGGAAATGGGAGCAAGGAGACCAATACAGGGGGCAATGTGTGGGAGGAGATCAATACAGGGGGCAATGGAAGCGAGGAGACCAATACAGGGCCAATGGAAGTGAGGAGGCCAATACAGGGGCGATGGGAGCGAGGAGACCAATACAGGGGGTAATGGGTGGGACGAGGCCAATACAGGGCCAATGGGGGTGAGGAGGCCAATACAGGAGGCAATTGGTGGGAGGAGACCAATACAAGGGGCAATGGGAGCGAGGAGACCAATACAGGGGGCAATGGGAGCGAGGAGACCAATACAGAGGGCAATGGGAGCGAGGAGACCAATATCAGGGGCCACGGGTGGGAGGAGACCAATACATGGGCAATGGGAGTGAGGAGACCAATACAGGGGGCAATGGGTGGGAGGAGACCAATATCAAGGGGCAATGGGAGCGAGGAGACCATTACAGGGGGAAATGGGTGGGAGGAGACCAATACAGGGGCAATGGGAGTGAAGAGACCAATACAGGATTCAATGGGAGCGAGGAGCCCAATACAGGGGGCAATGGGAGCGAGGAGACCAATACAGGGGACAATTGGTGGGAGGAGACTAATACAGGGGCAATGGGAGCGAAGTGACCAATACAGGGGGCAATTGGTGGGAGGAGACCAATACAGTGGCAATGGGAGCGTGGAGACCAATACAGGGGGCAATGGGTGGGAGGAGACCAATACAGGGGGCAATGGGAGCGAGGAGACCAATACAGGAGGCAATGGGAGCAAGGAGACCAATACAGGGGCAATGGGAGCGAGGAGACCAATACCGGGGGAAATGGGTGGGACGAGGCCAAAACAGGGCCATTGGGAGCGAGGAGGCCAATACAGGGGGCAATTGGTGGTAGGAGACCAATACAGGAGGCAATGGCTGGAAGGAGACCAATATCAGGGGCCACGGGTGGGAGGAGACCAATACAGGGGCAATGGGAGTGAGGAGACCAATACAGGGGGCAATGGGTGGGAGGAGACCAATATCAGGGCCAATGGGAGCGAGGAGCCCAATACAGGGGGCAATGGGAGCGAGGAGACCAATACAGGAGGCAATGGGTGGAAGGAGACCAATATCAGGGGCCACTGGTGGGAGGAGACCAATACAGGGGCAATGGGAGTGAGGAGACCAATACAGGGGGCAATGGGTGGGAGGAGACCAATATCAGGGCCAATGGGAGCGAGGAGCCCAATACAGGGGGCAATGGGAGCGAGGAGACCAATACAGGAGGCAATGGGTGGGAGGAGACCAATACAGGGGGCAATGGGAGCGAGGAGATCAATACAGGGGGCAATGGTTGGGAGAAGACCAATACAGAGGCAATGGGAGTGAGGAGACCAATACAGGGGGCAATGGGTGGGAGGAGACCAATACAAGGGCAATGGGAGCAAGGAGACCAATACAGGGGGCAATGGGTGGGAGGAGACCAATACAGGGGGCAATTGGTGGGAGGAGACCAATACAGGGGTAATCGGAGCGAAGTGAGCAATACAGGGGACAATGGGAGCGAGGAGACCAATACAGGGGGCAATGGGAGCGAGGAGACCAATACAGGGGGCACTGGGAGCGAGGAGACCAATACAGGGGCAATGGGTGTGAGGAGACCAATACAGGGGAAATGGGTGGGAGGAAACCAATATAGGGGCAGTGGGAGCGAGGAGACCAATACAGGGGGCAATGGGTGGGAGGAGACCAATACAGGGGTAATGGGAGCGAGGAGACCAATACAGGGGCAATGGGAGCGAGAAGGCCAATACAGGGGTGATGGGAGCGAGGAGACCAATACAGGGGGCAATTGGTGGGAGGAGACCAATACAAGGGGCAATGGGAGCAAGGAGACCAATATCAAGGGCAATGTGTAGGAGGAGACCAATACAGGGGCAATGGGAGTGAGGAGACCAATACAGGGGGCAATGGGTGGGAGGAGACCAATATCAAGGGGCAATGGGAGCGAGGAGACCAATACAGGGGGAAATGGGTGGGAGGAGACCAATACAGGGGCAATGGGAGTGAAGAGACCAATACAGGGGGCAATGGGAGCGAGGAGCCCAATACAGGGGGCAATGGGAGCGAGGAGACCAAAACAGGGGGCAATGGGTGGGAGGAGACCAATACAGGGGGCAATGGGAGCGAGGAGACCAATACAGGGGGCAATGGGTGGGAGGAGACCAATACAGGGGCAATGGGAGTGAGGAGATCAATACAGGGGGCAATGGGAGCGAGGAGCCCAATACAGGGGGCAATGGGAGCGAGGAGACCAATACAGGGGGCAATGGGAGCAAAGTGACCAATACAGGGGGCAATTGGTGGGAGGAGACCAACACAGGGGCAATGGGAGCGAGGAGACCAATACAGGGGGAAATGTGGAGCGAGGACGCCAATACAGGGGGCAATGGGAGCGAGGAGGCCAAAACGGGGGGAAATGTGGGAGGAGACCAATACAGGGGGCAATGGGTGGGAGGAGACCAATACAGGGTGCAATGGGTGGGAGGAGACCAATACAGGGGGCAATGGGTGGGAGGAGACCAATACAGGGGGCAATGGGAGCGAGGAGACCAATACAGGGTGCAATGGGTGGGAGGAGACCAATACAGGAAGCAATGGGTGGAAGGAGACCAATACAGGGGGCAATGGGTGGGAGGAGACCGATACAGGGGGCAATGGGAGTGAGGAGACCAATACAGGGGGCAATGGAAGCGAGGAGACCAATACATGGGCAATGGGTGGGAGGAGACCAATACAGGGGGCAATGGTAGCGAGGAGACCAATACAGGGGGCAATGGGTGGGAGAAGACCAATACAGAGGCAATGGGAGCGAGGAGACCAATACAAGAGGCAATGGGTGGGAGGAGACCAATACAGGGGCAATGGGAGTGAGGAGACCAATACACGGGACAATGGGAGCGAGGAGACCAATACAGGAGGCAATGAGAGTGAGGAGACCAATACAGGGGGCAATGGGAATGAGGAGACCAATACTGAGGCAATGGGAGCGAGGAGACCAATACAGGAGGCAATGGGTGGGAGGAGACCAATACAGGGGACAATGGGAGCGAGGAGCCCAATACAGGGGGCAATGGGTGGGAGGAGACCAATACAGGGGGCAATGGGTGGGAGGAGACCAATATCGGGGCCAATGGGAGCAAGGAGCCCAATACAGGGGGCAATGGGAGCGAGGAGACCAATACAGGGGGCAATGGGTGGGAGGAGACCAATACAGGGGGCAATGGGAGCGAGGAGACCAATACAGGGCCAATGGGAGCGAGGAGGCCAATACAGGGGCGATGGGAGCGAGGAGACCAATACCGGGGGCATTGGGAGCGAGGAGACCAATACAGGGGGCAATGGGTGGGAGGAGACCAATACAGGGGGCAATGGGTGGGAGGAGACCAATATCAGGGCCAATGGGAGTGAGGAGCCCAATACAGGGGGCAATGGGAGCGAGGAGACCAATACAGGGGGCAATGGGTGGGAGGAGACCAATACAGGGGGCAATGGGAGCGAGGAGACCAATACAGGGCCAATGGGAGCGAGGAGGCCAATACAGGGGCGATGGAAGCGAGGAGACCAATACAGGGGGTAATGGGTGGGACGAGGCCAATACAGGGCCAATGGGAGCGAGGAGGCCAATACAGGGGCATTGGGAGCGAGGAGACCAATACAGGGGGTAATGGGTGGGACGAGGCCAATACAGGGCCAATGGGAGTGAGGAGGCCAATACAGGAGGCAATTGGTGGGAGGAGACCAATACAAGGGGCAATGGGAGCGAGGAGACCAATACAGGGGGCATTGGGAGCGAGGTGAACAATACAGGGGGCAATTGGTGGGAGGAGGCCAATACAGGAGGCAATTGGTGGGAGGAGACCAATACAAGGGGTAATGGGAGCGAGGAGACCAAGACCGGGGGCATTGGGAGCGAGGAGACCAATACAGGGGGCAATTGGTGGGAGGAGACCAATACAGGGGCAATGGAAGTGAGGAGACCAATACACGGGACAATGGGAGCGAGGAGACCAATACAGGAGGCAATGAGAGTGAGGAGACCAATACAGGGGGCAATGGGTGGGAGGAGACCAATACAGGGAGCAATGGCTGGGAGGAGACCAATACAGGGGGCAATGGGAGTGAGGAGACCAATACAGGGGGCAATGGAAGCGAGGAGACCAATACATGGGGCAATGGGTGGGAGGAGACCAATACAGGGGGCAATGGGAGCGAGGAGACCAATACAGGGGGCAATGGGTGGGAGAAGACCAATACAGAGGCAATGGGAGCGAGGAGACCAATACGGGGGGCAATGGGTGTGAGGAGACCAATACAGAGGGCAATGGGAGCGAGGAGACCAATATCAGGGGCCACGGGTGGGAGGAGACCAATACAGGGGCAATGGGAGTGAGGAGACCAATACAGGGGGCAATGGGTGGGAGGAGACCAATACAGGGCCAATGGGAGCGAGGAGGGCAATACAGGGGCGCTGGGAGCAAGGAGACCAATACAGGGGCAGTGGGAGCGAGGAGACCAATACAGGGCCAATGGGAGCGAGGAGGCCAATACAGGGGGTAATTGGTGGGAGGAGACCAATACAGGGGGCAATGGGTGGGAGGAGACCAATATCGGGGCCAATGGGAGCAAGGAGCCCAATACAGGGGGCAATGGGAGCGAGGAGACCAATACAGGGGGCAATGGGTGGGAGGAGACCAATACAGGGGGCAATGGGAGCGAGGAGACCAATACAGGGCCAATGGGAGCGAGGAGGCCAATACAGGGGCGATGGGAGCGAGGAGACCAATACCGGGGGCATTGGGAGCGAGGAGACCAATACAGGGGGCAATGGGTGGGAGGAGACCAATACAGGGGGCAATGGGTGGGAGGAGACCAATATCAGGGCCAATGGGAGTGAGGAGCCCAATACAGGGGGCAATGGGAGCGAGGAGACCAATACAGGGGGCAATGGGTGGGAGGAGACCAATACAGGGGGCAATGGGAGCGAGGAGACCAATACAGGGCCAATGGGAGCGAGGAGGCCAATACAGGGGCGATGGAAGCGAGGAGACCAATACAGGGGGTAATGGGTGGGACGAGGCCAATACAGGGCCAATGGGAGCGAGGAGGCCAATACAGGGGCATTGGGAGCGAGGAGACCAATACAGGGGGTAATGGGTGGGACGAGGCCAATACAGGGCCAATGGGAGTGAGGAGGCCAATACAGGAGGCAATTGGTGGGAGGAGACCAATACAAGGGGCAATGGGAGCGAGGAGACCAATACAGGGGGCATTGGGAGCGAGGTGAACAATACAGGGGGCAATTGGTGGGAGGAGGCCAATACAGGAGGCAATTGGTGGGAGGAGACCAATACAAGGGGTAATGGGAGCGAGGAGACCAAGACCGGGGGCATTGGGAGCGAGGAGACCAATACAGGGGGCAATTGGTGGGAGGAGACCAATACAGGGGCAATGGAAGTGAGGAGACCAATACACGGGACAATGGGAGCGAGGAGACCAATACAGGAGGCAATGAGAGTGAGGAGACCAATACAGGGGGCAATGGGTGGGAGGAGACCAATACAGGGAGCAATGGCTGGGAGGAGACCAATACAGGGGGCAATGGGAGTGAGGAGACCAATACAGGGGGCAATGGAAGCGAGGAGACCAATACATGGGGCAATGGGTGGGAGGAGACCAATACAGGGGGCAATGGGAGCGAGGAGACCAATACAGGGGGCAATGGGTGGGAGAAGACCAATACAGAGGCAATGGGAGCGAGGAGACCAATACGGGGGGCAATGGGTGTGAGGAGACCAATACAGAGGGCAATGGGAGCGAGGAGACCAATATCAGGGGCCACGGGTGGGAGGAGACCAATACAGGGGCAATGGGAGTGAGGAGACCAATACAGGGGGCAATGGGTGGGAGGAGACCAATACAGGGCCAATGGGAGCGAGGAGGGCAATACAGGGGCGCTGGGAGCAAGGAGACCAATACAGGGGCAGTGGGAGCGAGGAGACCAATACAGGGCCAATGGGAGCGAGGAGGCCAATACAGGGGGTAATTGGTGGGAGGAGACCAATACAAGGGGCAATGGGAGCGAGGAGACCAATACAGGGGGCAATTGGTGGGAGGAGACCAATACAGGGGTGATGGGAGCGAGGAGACCAATACAGGGGGCAATTGGTGGGAGGAGACCAATACAAGGGGCAATGGGAGCAAGGAGACCAATATCCAGGGCATTGTGTGGGAGGAGACCAATACAGGGGCAATGGGAGTGAGGAGGCCAATACAGGGGGCAATTGGTGGGAGGAGACCAATACAGGGGGCAATGGGTGGGAGGAGACCAATACAAGGGGCAATGGGTGGGAGGAGACCAATACAGGGGCAATGGGAGTGAGGAGACCAATACAGGGGGCAATGGGAGCGAGGAGACCAATACAGGGGGCAATGGGAGTGAGGAGACCAATACAGGGGTCAATGGGTGGTTAGAGACCAATACAGGGGGCAATGGGTGCGAGGAGACCAATACAGGACCAATGGGAGCGAGGAGGCCAATACAGGGGCGATGTGAGCGCGGAGACCAATACAGGGGGTAATGGGTGGGACGAGGCCAATACAGGGCCAATGGGAGTGAGGAGGCCAATACAAGAGGCAACTGGTGGGAGGAGACCAATACAAGGGGCAAAGGGAGCGAGGAGACCAATACAGGGGGCAATGGGAGCGAGGAGACCAATACAGGGTGCATTGGGAGCGAGGAGACCAATACAGGGTGCAATTGGTGGGAGGAGACCAATACAGGGGCAATGGGAGCGAGGAGACCAATACAGGGGGTAATGGGAGCGAGGAGGCCAATACAGGGGGCAATGGGAGCGAGGAGGCCAATACAGGGGGAAATGGGTGTGAGGAGACCAATACAGAGGGCAATGGGAGCGAGGAGACCAATATCAGGGGCCACGGGTGGGAGGAGACCAATACAGGGGCAATGGGAGTGAGGAGACCAATACAGGGGGCAATGGGTGGGAGGAGACCAATATCAAGGGGCAATGGGAGCGAGGAGACCAATACAGGGGGAAATGGGTGGGAGGAGACCAATACAGGGGCAAAGGGAGTGAAGAGACCAATACAGGGGGCAATGGGAGCGAGGAGCCCAATACAGGGGGCAATGGGAGCGAGGAGACCAATACATGGGGCAATGGGTGGGAGGAGACCAATACAGGGGGCAATGGGAGCGAGGAGACCAATACAGGGGGCAATGGGAGGGAGGAGACTAATACAGGGGCAATGGGAGTGAGGAGATCAATACAGGGGGCAATGGGAGCAAAGTGACCAATACAGGGGGCAATTGGTGGGCGGAGACCAATACAGGGGCAATGGGAGCGAGGAGGCCAAAACGGGGGGAAATGTGGGAGGAGACCAATACAGGGGGCAATGGGTGGGAGGAGACCAATACAGGGGGCAATGGGTGGGAGGAGACCAATACAGGGGGCAATGGGTGGGAGGAGACCAATACAGGGGGCAATGGGAGCGAGGAGACCAATACAGGGGGCAGTGGGAGCGAGGAGACCAATACAGGGGGCAATGGGAGCGAGAAGGTCAATACAGGGGCAATGTGTGGGAGGAGACCAATACAGGGGCAATGGGAGTGAGGAGGCCAATACAGGGGGCAATTGGTGGGAGGAGACCAATATAAGGGGCAATGGGAGCAAGGAGACCAATACAGGGGGCAATGGGTGGGAGGAGACCAATACAGGGGCAATGGGAATGAGGAGACCAATACAGGGGGCAATGGGAGCGAGGAGACCAATACAGGGGGCAATGGGAGCGAGGAGACCAATACAGGGGGCAGTTGGTGGGAGGAGACCAATACAGGGGCAATGGGAGCGACGTGACCAATACAGGGGGCAATTGGTGGGAGGAGACAAATACAGGGGCAATGGGAGCGTTGAGACCAATTCAGGGGGAAATGGGAGCAAGGAGACCAATACAGGGGGCAATGGGTGGGAGGAGACCAATACAAGGGACAATGGGAGCAAGGAGACCAATATTAGGGGCAATGTGTGGGAGGAGACCAATACAGGGGCAATGGGAGTGAGGAGACCAATACAGGGGCAATGGGAGTGAGGAGACCAATACAGGGGGCAATGGGAGTGAGAAGACCAATACAGGTGTCAATGGGTGGGAATAGACCAATACAGGGGGCAATGGGAGCGAGGAGACCAATACAGGGCCAATGGGAGCGAGGAGGCCAATACAGGGGCGATGGGAGGGGGAGACCAATACAGGGGGTAATGGGTGGGACGAGGCCAATACAGGGCCTATGTGAGTGAGGAGGCCAATACAGGAGGCAATTGGTGGGAGGAGACCAATACAAGGGGCAATGGGAGCGAGGAGACCAATACAGGGGGCAATGGGAGCGAGGAGACCAATACAGGGGGAATTGGGAGCGAGGAGACCAATACAGGGGGCAATTGGTGGGAGGAGACCAATACAGGGGCAATGGAAGAGAAGTGACCAATACAGGTGGCAATTGGTGGGAGGAGACCAATACAGGGGCAATGGGAGCGAGGAGACCAATACAGGGGGTAATGGGAGCGAGGAGGCCAATACAGGGGGCAATGGGAGCGAGGAGGCCAATACAGGGGGAAATGGGTGTGAGGAGACCAATACAGAGGGCAATGGGAGCGAGGAGACCAATATCAGGGGCCACGGGTGGGAGGAGACCAATACAGGGGCAATGGGAGTGAGGAGACCAATACAGGGGGCAATGGGTGGGAGGAGACCAATATCAAGGGGCAATGGGAGCGAGGAGAACAATACAGGGGGAAATGGGTGGGAGGAGACCAATACAGGAGCAATGGGAGTGAAGAGACCAATACAGGGGGCAATGGGAGCGAGGAGCCCAATACAGGGGGCAATGGGAGCGAGGAGACCAAAACAGGGGGCAATGGGTGGGAGGAGACCAATACAGGGGGCAATGGGAGCGAGGAGACCAATACAGGGGGCAATGGGTGGGAGGAGACCAATACAGGGGCAATGGGAGTGAGGAGATCAATACAGGGGGCAATGGGAGCGAGGAGCCTAATACAGGGGGCAATGGGAGCGAGGAGACCAATACAGGGGGCAATGGGAGCAAAGTGACCAATACAGGGGCAATGGGAGCGAGGAGACCAATACAGGGGGAAATGTGGAGCGAGGACGCCAATACAGGGGGCAATGGGAGCGAGGAGGCCAAAACGGGGGGAAATGTGGGAGGAGACCAATACAGGCGGCAATGGGTGGGAGGAGACCAATACAGGCGGCAATGGGTGGGAGGAGACCAATACAGGGGGCAATGGGTGGGAGGAGACCAATACAGGGGGCAATGGGAGCGAGGAGACCAATACAGGGGGCAATGGGTGGGAGGAGACCAATACAGGAAGCAATGGGTGGAAGGAGACCAATACAGGGGGCAATGGGTGGGAGGAGACCGATACAGGGGGCAATGGGAGTGAGGAGACCAATACAGGGGGCAATGGAAGCGAGGAGACCAATACAGGGGGCAATGGGTGGGAGAAGACCAATACAGAGGCAATGGGAGCGAGGAGACCAATACATAGAAACATAGAAACATAGAAAATAGGTGCAGGAGTAGGCCATTCGGCCCTTCTAGCCGGCACCGCCATTCAATGAGTTCATGGCTGAACATTCAACTTCAGAACCCCATTCCTGCTTTCTCGCCATACCCCTTGATCCCCCTAGCAGTAAGGACCTCATCTAACTCCTTTTTGAATATATTTAGTGAATTGGCCTCAACAACTTTCTGTGGTAGAGAATTCCACAGGTTCACCACTCTCTGGGTGAAGAAGTTCCTCCGCATCTCGGTCCTAAATGGCTTACCCCTTATCCTTAGACTGTGACCCCTGGTTCTGGACTTCCCCAACATTGGGAACATTCTTCCTGCATCTAACCTGTCTAACCCTGTCAGAATTTTATATGTTTCAATGAGGTCCCCTCTCATTCTTCTGAACTCCAGTGAATACAAGCCCAGTTGATCCAGTCTTTCTTGATAGGTCAGTCCCGCCATCCCGGGAATCAGTCTGGTGAACCTTCGCTGCACTCCCTCAATAGCAAGAATGTCCTTCCTCAGGTTAGGAGACCAAAACTGTACACAATACTCCAGGTGTGGCCTCACCAATGCCCTGTACAACTGTAGCAACACCTCCCTGCCCCTGTACTCAAATCCCCTTGCTATGAAGGCCAACATGCCATTTGCTTTCTTAACCGCCTGCTGCACCTGCATGCCAACCTTCAATGACTGATGTACCATGACACCCAGGTCTCTTTGCACCTCCCCTTTTCCTAATCTGTCACCATTCAGATAATAGTCTGTCTCTCTGTTTTTACCACCAAAGTGGATAACCTCACATTTATCCACATTATACTTCATCTGCCATGCATTTGCCCACTCACCCAACCTATCCAAGTCGCTCTGCAGCCTCACAGCATCCTCCTCGCAGCTCACACTGCCACCCAACTTAGTGTCATCCGCAAATTTGGAGATACTACATTTAATCCCCTCATCCAAATCATTAATGTACAGTGTAAACAGCTGGGGCCCCAGCACAGAACCTTGCGGTACCCCACTAGTCACTGCCTGCCATTCTGAAAAGTACCCATTTACTCCTACTCTTTGCTTTATGTCTGACAACCAGTTCTCAATCCATGTCAGTACACTACCCCCAATCCCATGTGCTCTAACTTTGCACATCAATCTCTTGTGTGGGACCTTGTCGAACGCCTTCTGAAAGTCCAAATATACCACATCAACTGGTTCTCCCTTATCCACTCTACTGGAAACATCCTCAAAAAATTCCAGAAGATTTGTCAAGCATGATTTCCCTTTCACAAATCCATGCTGACTTGGACCTATCATGTCACCTCTTTCCAAATGCACTGCTATGACATCCTTAATAATTGATTCCATCATTTTACCCACTACCGATGTCAGGCTGACCGGTCTATAATTCCCTGTTTTCTCTCTCCCTCCTTTTTTAAAAAGTGGGGTTACATTGGCTACCCTCCACTCCATAGGAACTGATCCGGAGTCAATGGAATGTTGGAAAATGACTGTCAACGCATCCACTATTTCCAAGGCCACCTCCTTAAGTACTCTGGGATGCAGTCCATCAGGCCCTGGGGATTTATCGGCCTTCAATCCCATCAATTTCCCCAACACAATTTCCCGGCTAATAAGGATTTCCCTCAGTTCCTCCTCCTTACTAGACCCCCCGACCCCTTTTATAACCGGAAGGTTGTTCGTGTCCTCCTTCGTGAATACCGAACCAAAGTACTTGTTCAATTGGTCCGCCATTTCTTTGTTCCCCGTTATGACTTCCCCTGATTCTGACTGCAGGGGACCTACATTTGTCTTTACTAACCTTTTTCTCTTTACATATCTATAGAAACTTTTGCAATCCGTCTTAATGTTCCCTGCAAGCTTCTTCTCATACTCCATTTTCTCTGCCCTAATCAAACCCTTTGTCCTCCTCTGCTGAGTTCTAAATTTCTCCCAGTCCCCAGGTTCGCTGCTATTTCTGGCCAATTTGTATGCCACTTCCTTGGCTTTAATACTATCCCTGATTTCCCTTGATAGCCACGGTTGAGCCACCTTCCCTTTTTTATTTCTATGCCAGACGGGAATGTACAATTGTTGTAGTTCATCCATGCGGTCTCTAAATGTCTGCCATTGCCCATCCACAGTCAACCCCTTAAGTATCATTCGCCAATCCATCTCAGCCAATTCACGCCTCATACCTTCAAAGTTAGCCTTCTTTAAGTTCTGGACCATGGTCTCTGAATTAATACAAGAGGCAATGGGTGGGAGGAGACCAATACAGGGGCAATGGGAGTGAGGAGACCAATACACGGGACAATGGGAGCGAGGAGACCAATACAGTAGGCAATGAGAGTGAGGAGACCAATACAGGGGGCAATGGGAATGAGGAGACCAATACTGAGGCAATGGGAGCGAGGAGACCAATACAGGAGGCAATGGGTGGGAGGAGACCAATACAGGGGGCAATGGGAGCGAGGAGCCCAATACAGGGGGCAATGGGAGCGAGGAGACCAATACAGGGGGCAATGGGTGGAAGGAGACCAATACAGGGGGCAATGGGTGGGAGGAGACCAATATCAGGGCCAATGGGAGCGAGGAGCCCAATACAGGGGGCAATGGGAGCGAGGAGACCAATACAGGGGGCAATGGGTGGGAGGAGACCAATACAGGGGGCAATGGGAGCGAGGAGACCAATACAGGGGGTAATGGGTGGGACGAGGCCAATACAGGGCCAATGGGAGCGAGGAGGCCAATACAGGGGCATTGGGAGCGAGGAGACCAATACAGGGGGTAATGTGTGGGACGAGGCCAATACAGGGCCAATGGGAGTGAGGAGGCCAATACAGGAGGCAATTGCTGGGAGGAGACCAATACAAGGGGCAATGGGAGCGAGGAGACCAATAAAGGGGGTAATAGGAGCGAGGAGACCAATACCGGGGGCATTGGGAGCGAGGAGACCAATACAGGGGGCAATTGGTGGGAGGAGACCAATACAGGGGCAATGGGCACGAGGAGACCAATACAGGAGGCAATGAGAGTGAGGAGACCAATACAGGGGGCAATGGGTGGGAGGAGACCGATACAGGGGGCAATGGGAGTGAGGAGACCAATACAGGGGGCAATGGAAGCGAGGAGACCAATACATGGGGCAATGGGTGGGAGGAGACCAATACAGGGGGCAATGGGAGCGAGGAGACCAATACAGGGGGCAATGGGTGGGAGAAGACCAATACAGAGGCAATGGGAGCGAGGAGACCAATACGGGGGGCAATGGGAGGGAGGAGACCAATACAGGGGGCAATGGGTGGGAGGAGACCAATACAGGGGGCAATGGGTGGGAGAAGATAAATACAGAGGCAATGGGAACGAGGAGACCAATACAGAGGGCAATGGGTGGGAGGAGACCAATACAGGGGGCAATGGGTGGGAGAAGATAAATACAGAGGCAATGTGAGCGAGGAGACCAATACAGGGGGCAATGGGTGGGAGGAGACCAATACAGGGGGCAATGGGTGGGAGGAGACCAATACAGGGGGCAATGGGTGGGAGGAGATAAATACAGGTGGCAATGGGTGGGAGGAGACCAATACTGAGGCAATGAGAGCGAGGAGACCAATATCAGGGCCAATGGGAGCGAGGAGCCCAATACAGGGGGCAATGGGAGCGAGGAGACCAATACAGGGGGCAATGGGTGGGAGGAGACCAATACAGGAGGCAATGGGTGGGAGGAGACCAATACAGGGGCAATGGGAGTGAAGAGACCAATACAGGGAGCAATGGGAGCGAGGAGCCCAATACAGGGGGCAATGGGAGCGAAGAGACCAATACAGGGGGCAATGGGTGAGAGGAGACCAATACAGGGGGCAATGGGAGCGAGGAGACCAATACAGGGGGCAATGGCTGGGAGGAGACCAATACAGGGGCAATGGGAGTGAGGAGACCAATACAGGGGGCAATGGGAGCGAGGAGCCCAATACAGGGGGCAATGGGAGCGAGGAGACCAATACAGGGGGCAATGGGAGCAAAGTGACCAATATCAAGGGGCAATTGGTGGGAGGAGACCAATACAGGGGCAATGGGAGCGAGGAGACCAATACAGGGGGAAATGTGGAGCGAGGACGCCAATACAGGGGGCAATGGGAGCGAGGAGGCCAAAACGGTGGGAAATGTGGGAGGAGACCAATACAGGGGGCAATGGGTGGGAGGAGACCAATATAGGGGTCAATGGGAGCGAGGAGACCAATACAGGGGGCAATGGGAGCGAGGAGACCAATACAGGGGGAAATGGGTGGGAGGAGACCAATACAGGAGGCAATGGGTGGAAGGAGACCAATATCAGGGACAATGGGAGTGAGGAGACCAATACAGGGGGCAATGGGTGGGAGGAGCCCAATACAGGGGGCAATGGGAGCGAGGAGACCAATACAGGGGGCAATGGGTGAGAGGAGACCAATACAGGGGGGAATGGGAGCGAGGAGACCAATACAGGGGGCAATGGCTGGGAGGAGACCAATACAGGGGGCAATGGGAGCGAGGAGCCCAATACAGGGGGCAATGGGAGCGAGGAGACCAATACAGGGGGCAATGGGAGCAAAGTGACCAATATCAAGGGGCAATTGGTGGGAGGAGACCAATACAGGGGCAATGGGAGCGAGGAGACCAATACAGGGGGAAATGTGGAGCGAGGACGCCAATACAGGGGGCAATGGGAGCGAGGAGGCCAAAACGGTGGGAAATGTGGGAGGAGACCAATACAGGGGGCAATGGGTGGGAGGAGACCAATATAGGGGGCAATGGGAGCGAGGAGACCAATACAGGGGGCAATGGGAGCGAGGAGACCAATACAGGGGGAAATGGGTGGGAGGAGACCAATACTGGAGGCAATGGGTGGAAGGAGACCAATATCAGGGGCAATGGGAGTGAGGAGACCAATACAGGGGGCAATGGGTGGGAGGAGACCAATATCAGGGCCAATGGGAGTGAGGAGACCAATACAGGGGGCAATGGGTGGGAGGAGACCAATATCAGAGCCAATGGGAGCGAGGAGACCAAGACAGGGGGCAATGGGTGGGAATAGACCAATATCAGGGCCAATGGGAGCGAAGAGCCCAATACAGGGGCAATGGGAGCGAGGAGACCAATACAGGGGGCAATGGGTGGGAGGAGACCAATACAGGGGGCAATGGGTGGGAGGAGACCAATACAGGTGGCAATGGGTGGGAGGAGACCAATACAGGGGGCAATGGGAGCGAGGAGACCAATACAGGGGGCAATGGGTGGGAGGAGACCAATACAGGAGGCAATGGGTGGAAGGAGACCAATACAGGGGGCAATGGGTGGGAGGAGACCAATACAGGGGGCAATGGGAGTGAGGAGACCAATACAGGGGGCAATGGAAGCGAGGAGACCAATACATGGGAAAATGGGTGGGAGGAGACCAATACAGGGGGCAATGGGTGCGAGGAGACCAATACAGGGGGCAATGGGTGGGAGAAGACCAATACAGAGGCAATGGGAGCGAGGAGACCAATACAGGAGGCAACGGGTGGGAGGAGACCAATACAGGGGCAATGGGAGCGAGGAGACCAATACAGGAGGCAATGAGAGTGAGGAGACCAATACAGGGGGCAATGGGACTGAGGAGACCAAGACAGAGGCAATGGGAGCGAGGAGACCAATACAGGAGGCAATAGGTGTGAGGAGACCAATACAGGGGGCAATGGGAGCGAGGAGACCAATACGGGGGGCAATGGGAGGGAGGAGACCAATACAGGGGGCAATGGGTGGGAGGAGACCAATACAGGGGGCAATGGGTGGGAGAAGATAAATACAGAGGCAATGGGAGCGAGTAGACCAATACAGGGGGCAATGGGAGCGAGGAGAACAATACAGGGGGCAATCGGAGCGAGGAGATCAATACAGGGGGCAATGGGTGGGAGAAGATAAATACAGAGGCAATGTGAGCGAGGAGCCCAATACAGGGGGCAATGGGTGGGAGGAGACCAATACAGGTGGCAATGGGAGTGAGGAGACCAATATCAGGGCCAATGGGAGCGAGGAGCCCAATATAGGGGCAATGGGAGCGAGTAGACCAATACAGGGTGCAATGGGTGGGAGGAGACCAATACAGGGGGCAATGGGTGGGAGGAGACCAATATCAGGGCCAATCGGAGCGAGGAGCCCAATACAGGGGGCAATGGGAGCGAGGAGACCAATACAGGGGGCAATGGGTGGGAGGAGACCAATACAGGGGGCAATGGGTGGGAGGAGACCAATACAAGGGACAATGGGAGCAAGGAGACCAATATCAGGGGCAATGTGTGGGAGGAGACCAATACAGGGGCAATGGGAGTGAGGAGACCAATACAGGGGGCAATGGGAATGAGGAGACCAATACAGGGGTCAATGGGTGGGAGGAGACCAATACGGGGGGAATGGGAGCGAGGAGACCAATACAGGGCCAATGGGAGCGAGGAGGCCAATACAGGGCGATGGGAGCGAGGAGACCAATACAGGGGGTAATGGGTGGGACAAGGCCAATACAGGGCCAATGGGAGTGAGGAGGCCAATACAGGAGGCAATTGGTGGGAGGAGACCAATACAAGGGGCAATGGGAGCGAGGAGACCAATACAGGGGGTAATGGGAGCGAGGAGACCAATATAGGGGGCATTGGGAGCGAGGAGACCAATACAGGGGGCAATTGGTGGGAGGAGACCAATACAGGGGCAATGGAAGTGAAGTGACCAATACAGGTGGCAATTGGTGGGAGGAGACCAATACAGGGGCAATGGGAGCGAGGAGGCCAATACAGGGGGCAATGGGAGCGAGGAGGCCAATACAGGGGGAAATGGGTGTGAGGAGACCAATACAGAGGGCAATGGGAGCGAGGAGACCAATATCAGGGGCCACGGGTGGGAGGAGACCAATACAGGGGCAATGGGAGTGAGGAGACCAATACAGGGGGCAATGAGTGGGAGGAGACCAATATCAAGGGGCAATGGGAGCGAGGAGACCAATACAGGGGGAAATGGGTGGGAGGAGACCAATACAGGGGCAATGGGAGTGAAGAGACCAATACAGGGAGCAATGGGAGCGAGGAGCCCAATACAGGGGGCAATGGGAGCGAGGAGACCAATACAGGGGGCAATGGGTGAGAGGAGACCAATACAGGGGGCAATGGGAGCGAGGAGACCAATACAGGGGGCAATGGGTGGGAGGAGACCAATACAGGGGCAATGGGAGTGAGGAGACCAATACAGGGGGCAATGGGAGCGAGGAGGCCAAAACGGTGGGAAATGTGGGAGGAGACCTATACAGGGGGCAGTGGGTGGGAGGAAACCAATATAGGGGGCAATGGGAGCGAGGAGACCAATACAGGGGGCAATGGGTGGAAGGAGACCAATATCAGGGGCAATGGGAGTGAGGAGACCAATACAGGGGGCAATGGGTGGGATGAGACCAATATCAGGGCCAATGGGAGTGAGGAGACCAATACAGGGGGCAATGGGTGGGAGGAGACCAATATCAGAGCCAATGGGAGCGAGGAGAACAATACAGGGGGCAATGGATGGGAGGAGACCAATATCAGGGCCAATGGGAGCGAGGAGCCCAATACAGGGGCAATGGGAGCGAGGAGACCAATACAGGGGGCAATGGGTGGGAGGAGACCAATACAGGGGGCAATGGGTGGGAGGAGACCAATACAGGGGGCAATGGGTGGGAGGAGACCAATACAGGGGGCAATGGGAGCGAGGAGACCAATACAGCGGGCAATGGGTGGGAGGAGACCAATACAGGAGGCAATGGGTGGAAGGAGACCAATACAGGGGGAAATGGGTGTGAGGAGACCAATACAGAGGGCAATGGGAGCGAGGAGACCAATATCAGGGGCCACGGGTGGGAGGAGACCAATACAGGGGCAATGGGAGTGAGGAGACCAATACAGGGGGCAATGGGTGGGAGGAGACCAATATCAAGGGGCAATGGGAGCGAGGAGACCAATACAGGGGGAAATGGGTGGGAGGAGACCAATACAGGGGCAATGGGAGTGAAGAGACCAATACAGGGAGCAATGGGAGCGAGGAGCCCAATACAGGGGGCAATGGGAGCGAGGAGACCAATACAGGGGGCAATGGGTGAGAGGAGACCAATACAGGGGGCAATGGGAGCGAGGAGACCAATACAGGGGGCAATGGGTGGGAGGAGACCAATACAGGGGCAATGGGAGTGAGGAGACCAATACAGGGGGCAATGGGAGCGAGGAGCCCAATACAGGGGGCAATGGGAGCGAGGAGACCAATACAGGGGGCAATGGGAGCAAAGTGACCAATACAGGGGGCAATTGGTGGGAGGAGACCAATACAGGGGCAATGGGAGCGAGGAGACCAATACAGGGGGCAATGGGAGCGAGGAGACCAATACAGGGGGCAATGGGTGGGAGAAGACCAATACAGAGGCAATGGGAGCGAGGAGACCAATACGGGGGGCAATGGGAGGGAGGAGACCAATACAGGGGGCAATGGGTGGGAGGAGACCAATACAGGGGGCAATGGCTGGGAGGAGACCAATACAGGGGGCAATGGGTGAGAGGAGACCAATACAGGGGGCAATGGGAGCGAGGAGACCAATACAGGGGGCAATGGCTGGGAGGAGACCAATACAGGGGCAATGGGATTGAGGAGACCAATACAGGGGGCAATGGGAGCGAGGAGCCCAATACAGGGGGCAAGTGGAGCGAGGAGACCAATACAGGGGGCAATGGGAGCAAAGTGACCAATATCAAGGGGCAATTGGTGGGAGGAGACCAATACAGGGGCAATGGGAGTGAGGAGACCAATACAGGGGGAAATGTGGAGCGAGGACGCCAATACAGGGGGCAATGGGAGCAAGGAGGCCAAAACGGTGGGAAATGTGGGAGGAGACCAATACAGGGGGCAATGGGTGGGAGGAGACCAATATAGGGTGCAATGGGAGCGAGGAGACCAATACAGGGAGCAATGGGAGCGAGGAGACCAATACAGGGGGCAATGGGTGGGAGGAGACCAATACAGGAGGCAATGGGTGGAAGGAGACCAATATCAGGGGCAATGGGAGTGAGGAGAACAATACAGGGGGCAATGGGTGGGAGGAGACCAATATCAGGGCCAATGGGAGTGAGGAGACCAATACAGGGGGCAATGGGTGGGAGGAGACCAATTTCAGAGCCAATGGGAGCGAGGAGACCAATACAGGGGGCAATGGGTGGGAGGAGACCAATATCAGGGCCAATGGGAGCGAAGAGTCCAATACAGGGGCAATGGGAGCGAGGAGACCAATACAGGGGGCAATGGGTGGGAGGAGACCAATACAGGGGGCAATGGGTGGGAGGAGACCAATACAGGTGGCAATGGGTGGGAGGAGACCAATACAGGGGGCAATGGGAGCGAGGAGACCAATACAGGGGGCAATGGGTGGGAGGAGACCAATACAGGAGGCAATGGGTGGAAGGAGACCAATACAGGGGGCAATGGGTGGGAGGAGACCAATACAGGTGGCAATGGGAGTGAGGAGACCAATACAGGGGGCAATGGAAGCAAGGAGACCAATACATGGGGCAATGGGTGGGAGGAGACCAATACAGGGGGCAATGGGAGCGAGGAGACCAATACAGGAGGCAATGGGTGGGAGGAGACCAATACAGGGGCAATGGGAGCAAGGAGACCAATACAGGAGGCAATGAGAGTGAGGAGACCAATACAGGGGGCAGTGGGACTGAGGAGACCAAGACAGAGGCAATGGGAGCGAGGAGACCAATACAGGAGGCAATAGGTGTCAGGAGACCAATACAGGGGGCAATGGGAGCGAGGAGACCAATACAGGGGGCAATGGGAGGGAGAAGATAAATACAGAGGCAATGGGAGCGAAGAGACCAATACAGGGGGCAATGGGTGGGAGGAGACCAATACAGGGGGCAATGGGTGGGAGAAGATAAATACAGAGGCAATGGGAGCGAGTAGACCAATACAGGGGGCAATGGGAGCGAGGAGAACAATACAGGGGGCAATGGGAGCGAGGAGATCAATACAGGGGGCAATGGGTGGGAGAAGATAAATACAGAGGCAATGTGAGCGAGGAGACCAATACAGGGGGCAATGGGTGGGAGGAGACCAAAATCAGGGCCAATGGGAGCGAGGAGCCCAATACAGCGGCCAATGGGAGCGAGGAGCCCAATACAGGGGGCAATGGGTGGGAGGAGACCAATACAGGTGGCAATGGGAGTGAGGAGACCAATATCAGGGCCAATGGGAGCGAGGAGCCCAATATAGGGGCAATGGGAGCGAGTAGACCAATACAGGGTGCAATGGGTGGGAGGAGACCAATACAGGGGGCAATGGGTGGGAGGAGACCAATACAGGGGGCAATGGGTGGGAGGAGACCAATACAGGGGGCAATGGGTGGGAGGAGACCAATACAAGGGACAATGGGAGCAAGGAGACCAATATCAGGGGCAATGTGTGGGAGGAGACCAATACAGGGGCAATGGGAGTGAGGAGACCAATACAGGGGGCAATGGGAATGAGGAAACCAATACAGGGGTCAATGGGTGGGAGGAGACCAATACGGGGGGAATGGGAGCGAGGAGACCAATACAGTGATAATGGGAGCGAGGAGGCCAATACAGGGGCGATGGGAGCGAGGAGACCAATACAGGGGGTAATGGGTGGGACAAGGCCAATACAGGCCCAATGGGAGTGAGGAGGCCAATACAGGAGGCAATTGGTGGGAGGAGACCAATACAAGGGGCAATGGGAGCGAGGAGACCAATACAGGGGGTAATGGGAGCGAGGAGACCAATATAGGGGGCATTGGGAGAGAGGAGACCAATACAGGGGGCAATTGGTGGGAGGAGACCAATACAGGGGCAATGGAAGTGAAGTGACCAATACAGGTGGCAATTGGTGGGAGGAGACCAATACAGGGGCAATGGGAGCGAGGAGGCCAATACAGGGGGCAATGGGAGCGAGGAGGCCAATACAGGGGGAAATGGGTGTGAGGAGACCAATACAGAGGGCAATTGGAGCGAGGAGACCAATATCAGGGGCCACGGGTGGGAGGAGACCAATACAGGGGCAATGGGAGTGAGGAGACCAATACAGGGGGCAATGGGTGGGAGGAGACCAATATCAAGGGGCAATGGGAGCGAGGAGACCAATACAGGGGGAAATGGGTGGGAGGAGACCAATACAGGGGCAATGGGAGTGAAGAGACCAATACAGGGAGCAATGGGAGCGAGGAGCCCAATACAGGGGGCAATGGGAGCGAGGAGACCAATACAGGGGGCAATGGGTGAGAGTAGACCAATACAGGGGGCAATGGGAGCGAGGAGACCAATACAGGGGGCAATGGGTGGGAGGAGACCAATACAGGGGCAATGGGAGTGAGGAGACCAATACAGGGGGCAATGGGAGCGAGGAGCCCAATACAGGGGGCAATGGGAGTGAGGAGACCAATACAGGGGGCAATGGGAGCAAAGTGACCAATACAGGGGGCAATTGGTGGGAGGAGACCAATACAGGGGCAATGGGAGCGAGGAGACCAATACAGGGGCAAATGTGGAGCGAGGACGCCAATACAGGGGGCAATGGGAGCGAGGAGGCCAAAACGGTGGGAAATGTGGGAGGAGACCAATACAGGGGGCAATGGGTGGGAGGAAACCAATATAGGGGGCAATGGGAGCGAGGAGACCAATACAGGGGGCAATGGGAGCGAGGAGACCAATACAGGGGGCAATGGGTGGGAGGAGACCAATACAGGAGGCAATGGGTGGAAGGAGACCAATATCAGGGGCAATGAGAGTGAGGAGACCAATACAGGGGGCAATGGGTGGGAGGAGACCAATATCAGGGCCAATGGGAGTGAGGAGACCAATACAGGGGGCAATGGGTGGGAGGAGACCAATATCAGAGCCAATGGGAGCGAGGAGACCAATACAGGGGGCAATGGGTGGGAGGAGACCAATATCAGGGCCAATGGGAGCGAGGAGCCCAATACAGGGGCAATGGGAGCGAGGAGACCAATACAGGGGGCAATGGGTGGGAGGAGACCAATACAGGGGGCAATGGGTGGGAGGAGACCAATACAGGGGGCAATGGGTGGGAGGAGACCAATACAGGGGGCAATGGGAGCGAGGAGACCAATACAGGGGGCAATGGGTTGGAGGAGACCAATACAGGAGGCAATGGGTGGAAGGAGACCAATACAGGGGGAAATGGGTGTGAGGAGACCAATACAGAGGGCAATGGGAGCGAGGAGACCAATATCAGGGGCCACGGGTGGGAGGAGACCAATACAGGGGCAATGGGAGTGAGGAGACCAATACAGGGGGCAATGGGTGGGAGGAGACCAATATCAAGGGGCAATGGGAGCGAGGAGACCAATACAGGGGGAAATGGGTGGGAGGAGACCAATACAGGGCTAATGGGAGTGAGGAGACCAATACAGGGGGCAATGGGTGGGAGGAGACCAATATCAGAGCCAATGGGAGCGAGGAGACCAATACAGGGGGCAATGGGTGGGAGGAGACCAATATCAGGGCCAATGGGAGCGAGGAGCCCAATAAAGGGGCAATGGGAGCGAGGAGACCAATACAGGGGGCAATGGGTGGAAGGAGACCAATACAGGGGGCAATGGGTGGGAGGAGACCAATACAGGGGGCAATGGGTGGGAGGAGACCAATACAGGGGGCAATGGGAGCGAGGAGACCAATACAGGGGGCAATGGGTTGGAGGAGACCAATACAGGAGGCAATGGGTGGAAGGAGACCAATACAGGGGGAAATGGGTGTGAGGAGACCAATACAGAGGGCAATGGGAGCGAGGAGACCAATATCAGGGGCCACGGGTGGGAGGAGACCAATACAGGGGCAATGGGAGTGAGGAGACCAATACAGGGGGCAATGGGTGAGAGGAGACCAATATCAAGGGGCAATGGGAGCGAGGAGACCAATACACGGGGAAATGGGTGGGAGGAGACCAATACAGGGGCAATGGGAGTGAAGAGACCAATACAGGGAGCAATGGGAGCGAGGAGCCCAATACAGGGGGCAATGGGAGCGAGGAGACCAATACAGGGGGCAATGGGTGAGAGGAGACCAATACAGGGGGCAATGGGAGCGAGGAGACCAATACAGGGGGCAATGGGTGGGAGGAGACCAATACAGGGGCAATGGGAGCGAGGAGACCAATACAGGGGGCAATGGGAGCGAGAAGACAAAACGGTGGGAAATGTGGGAGGAGACCAATACAGGGGGCAATGGGTGGGAGGAAACCAATATAGGGGGCAATGGGAGCGAGGAGACCAATACAGGGGGCAATGGGTGGGAGGAGACCAATACAGGAGGCAATGGGTGAAAGGAGACCAATATCAGGGGCAATGGGAGTGAGGAGACCAATACAGGGGGCAATGGGTGGGAGGAGACCAATATCAAGGGGCAATGGGAGCGAGGAGACCAATACAGGGGGAAATGGGTGGGAGGAGACCAATACAGGGCCAATGGGAGTGAGGAGACCAATACAGGGGGCAATGGGTGGGAGGAGACCAATATCAGAGCCAATGGGAGCGAGGAGACCAATACAGGGGGCAATGGGTGGGAGGAGACCAATATCAGGGCCAATGGGAGCGAGGAGCCCAATAAAGGGGCAATGGGAGCGAGGAGACCAATACAGGGGGCAATGGGTGGAAGGAGACCAATACAGGGGGCAATGGGTGGGAGGAGACCAATACAGGGGGTAATGGGTGGGACAAGGCCAATACAGGCCCAATGGGAGTGAGGAGGCCAATACAGGAGGCAATTGGTGGGAGGAGACCAATACAAGGGGCAATGGGAGCGAGGAGACCAATACAGGGGGTAATGGGAGCGAGGAGACCAATATAGGGGGCATTGGGAGAGAGGAGACCAATACAGGGGGCAATTGGTGGGAGGAGACCAATACAGGGGCAATGGAAGTGAAGTGACCAATACAGGTGGCAATTGGTGGGAGGAGACCAATACAGGGGCAATGGGAGCGAGGAGGCCAATACAGGGGGCAATGGGAGCGAGGAGGCCAATACAGGGGGAAATGGGTGTGAGGAGACCAATACAGAGGGCAATTGGAGCGAGGAGACCAATATCAGGGGCCACGGGTGGGAGGAGACCAATACAGGGGCAATGGGAGTGAGGAGACCAATACAGGGGGCAATGGGTGGGAGGAGACCAATATCAAGGGGCAATGGGAGCGAGGAGACCAATACAGGGGGAAATGGGTGGGAGGAGACCAATACAGGGGCAATGGGAGTGAAGAGACCAATACAGGGAGCAATGGGAGCGAGGAGCCCAATACAGGGGGCAATGGGAGCGAGGAGACCAATACAGGGGGCAATGGGTGAGAGTAGACCAATACAGGGGGCAATGGGAGCGAGGAGACCAATACAGGGGGCAATGGGTGGGAGGAGACCAATACAGGGGCAATGGGAGTGAGGAGACCAATACAGGGGGCAATGGGAGCGAGGAGCCCAATACAGGGGGCAATGGGAGTGAGGAGACCAATACAGGGGGCAATGGGAGCAAAGTGACCAATACAGGGGGCAATTGGTGGGAGGAGACCAATACAGGGGCAATGGGAGCGAGGAGACCAATACAGGGGCAAATGTGGAGCGAGGACGCCAATACAGGGGGCAATGGGAGCGAGGAGGCCAAAACGGTGGGAAATGTGGGAGGAGACCAATACAGGGGGCAATGGGTGGGAGGAAACCAATATAGGGGGCAATGGGAGCGAGGAGACCAATACAGGGGGCAATGGGAGCGAGGAGACCAATACAGGGGGCAATGGGTGGGAGGAGACCAATACAGGAGGCAATGGGTGGAAGGAGACCAATATCAGGGGCAATGAGAGTGAGGAGACCAATACAGGGGGCAATGGGTGGGAGGAGACCAATATCAGGGCCAATGGGAGTGAGGAGACCAATACAGGGGGCAATGGGTGGGAGGAGACCAATATCAGAGCCAATGGGAGCGAGGAGACCAATACAGGGGGCAATGGGTGGGAGGAGACCAATATCAGGGCCAATGGGAGCGAGGAGCCCAATACAGGGGCAATGGGAGCGAGGAGACCAATACAGGGGGCAATGGGTGGGAGGAGACCAATACAGGGGGCAATGGGTGGGAGGAGACCAATACAGGGGGCAATGGGTGGGAGGAGACCAATACAGGGGGCAATGGGAGCGAGGAGACCAATACAGGGGGCAATGGGTTGGAGGAGACCAATACAGGAGGCAATGGGTGGAAGGAGACCAATACAGGGGGAAATGGGTGTGAGGAGACCAATACAGAGGGCAATGGGAGCGAGGAGACCAATATCAGGGGCCACGGGTGGGAGGAGACCAATACAGGGGCAATGGGAGTGAGGAGACCAATACAGGGGGCAATGGGTGGGAGGAGACCAATATCAAGGGGCAATGGGAGCGAGGAGACCAATACAGGGGGAAATGGGTGGGAGGAGACCAATACAGGGCTAATGGGAGTGAGGAGACCAATACAGGGGGCAATGGGTGGGAGGAGACCAATATCAGAGCCAATGGGAGCGAGGAGACCAATACAGGGGGCAATGGGTGGGAGGAGACCAATATCAGGGCCAATGGGAGCGAGGAGCCCAATAAAGGGGCAATGGGAGCGAGGAGACCAATACAGGGGGCAATGGGTGGAAGGAGACCAATACAGGGGGCAATGGGTGGGAGGAGACCAATACAGGGGGCAATGGGTGGGAGGAGACCAATACAGGGGGCAATGGGAGCGAGGAGACCAATACAGGGGGCAATGGGTTGGAGGAGACCAATACAGGAGGCAATGGGTGGAAGGAGACCAATACAGGGGGAAATGGGTGTGAGGAGACCAATACAGAGGGCAATGGGAGCGAGGAGACCAATATCAGGGGCCACGGGTGGGAGGAGACCAATACAGGGGCAATGGGAGTGAGGAGACCAATACAGGGGGCAATGGGTGAGAGGAGACCAATATCAAGGGGCAATGGGAGCGAGGAGACCAATACACGGGGAAATGGGTGGGAGGAGACCAATACAGGGGCAATGGGAGTGAAGAGACCAATACAGGGAGCAATGGGAGCGAGGAGCCCAATACAGGGGGCAATGGGAGCGAGGAGACCAATACAGGGGGCAATGGGTGAGAGGAGACCAATACAGGGGGCAATGGGAGCGAGGAGACCAATACAGGGGGCAATGGGTGGGAGGAGACCAATACAGGGGCAATGGGAGCGAGGAGACCAATACAGGGGGCAATGGGAGCGAGAAGACAAAACGGTGGGAAATGTGGGAGGAGACCAATACAGGGGGCAATGGGTGGGAGGAAACCAATATAGGGGGCAATGGGAGCGAGGAGACCAATACAGGGGGCAATGGGTGGGAGGAGACCAATACAGGAGGCAATGGGTGAAAGGAGACCAATATCAGGGGCAATGGGAGTGAGGAGACCAATACAGGGGGCAATGGGTGGGAGGAGACCAATATCAAGGGGCAATGGGAGCGAGGAGACCAATACAGGGGGAAATGGGTGGGAGGAGACCAATACAGGGCCAATGGGAGTGAGGAGACCAATACAGGGGGCAATGGGTGGGAGGAGACCAATATCAGAGCCAATGGGAGCGAGGAGACCAATACAGGGGGCAATGGGTGGGAGGAGACCAATATCAGGGCCAATGGGAGCGAGGAGCCCAATAAAGGGGCAATGGGAGCGAGGAGACCAATACAGGGGGCAATGGGTGGAAGGAGACCAATACAGGGGGCAATGGGTGGGAGGAGACCAATACAGGGGGCAATGGGTGGGAGGAGACCAATACAGGGGGCAATGGGAGCGAGGAGACCAATACAGGGGGCAATGGGTTGGAGGAGACCAATACAGGAGGCAATGGGTGGAAGGAGACCAATACAGGGGGAAATGGGTGTGAGGAGACCAATACAGAGGGCAATGGGAGCGAGGAGACCAATATCAGGGGCCACGGGTGGGAGGAGACCAATACAGGGGCAATGGGAGTGAGGAGACCAATACAGGGGGCAATGGGTGAGAGGAGACCAATATCAAGGGGCAATGGGAGCGAGGAGACCAATACACGGGGAAATGGGTGGGAGGAGACCAATACAGGGGCAATGGGAGTGAAGAGACCAATACAGGGAGCAATGGGAGCGAGGAGCCCAATACAGGGGGCAATGGGAGCGAGGAGACCAATACAGGGGGCAATGGGTGAGAGGAGACCAATACAGGGGGCAATGGGAGCGAGGAGACCAATACAGGGGGCAATGGGTGGGAGGAGACCAATACAGGGGCAATGGGAGCGAGGAGACCAATACAGGGGGCAATGGGAGCGAGAAGACAAAACGGTGGGAAATGTGGGAGGAGACCAATACAGGGGGCAATGGGTGGGAGGAAACCAATATAGGGGGCAATGGGAGCGAGGAGACCAATACAGGGGGCAATGGGTGGGAGGAGACCAATACAGGAGGCAATGGGTGAAAGGAGACCAATATCAGGGGCAATGGGAGTGAGGAGACCAATACAGGGGGCAATGGGTGGGAGGAGACCAATATCAGGGCCAATGGGAGCGAGCAGCCCAATACAGGGGCAATGGGAGCGAGGAGACCAATACAGGGGGCAATGGGTGGGAGGAGACCAATACAGGGGGCAATGGGTGGGAGGAGACCAATACAGGGGGCAATGGGTGGGAGGAGACCAATACAGGGGGTAATGGGAGCGAGGAGACCAATACAGGGTGCAATGGGTGGGAGGAGACCAATACAGGAGGCAATGGGTGGAAGGAGACCAATACAGGGGGCAATGGGTGGGAGGAGACCAATACAGGGGGCAATGGGAGTGAGGAGACCAATACAGGGGGCAATGGAAGCGAGGAGACCAATACATGGGGCAATGGGTGGGAGGAGACCAATACAGGGGCAATGGGAGTGAGGAGACCAATACAGGGGGCAATGGGAGCGAGGAGACCAATACAGGGGCAATGGGAGTGAGGAGACCAATACAGGGGGCAATGGGAGTGAGGAGACCAATACTGAGGCAAAGGGAGCGAGGAGACCAATACAGGAGGCAATGGGACTGAGGAGACCAATACAGGGGGCAATGGGTGGGAGGAGACCAATATCAAGGGGCAATGGGAGCGAGGAGACCAATACAGGGGGAAATGGGTGGGAGGAGACCAATACAGGGCCAATGGGAGTGAGGAGACCAATACAGGGGGCAATGGGTGGGAGGAGACCAATATCAGAGCCAATGGGAGCGAGGAGACCAATACAGGGGGCAATGGGTGGGAGGAGACCAATATCAGGGCCAATGGGAGCGAGGAGCCCAATAAAGGGGCAATGGGAGCGAGGAGACCAATACAGGGGGCAATGGGTGGAAGGAGACCAATACAGGGGGCAATGGGTGGGAGGAGACCAATACAGGGGGCAATGGGTGGGAGGAGACCAATACAGGGGGCAATGGGAGCGAGGAGACCAATACAGGGGGCAATGGGTTGGAGGAGACCAATACAGGAGGCAATGGGTGGAAGGAGACCAATACAGGGGGAAATGGGTGTGAGGAGACCAATACAGAGGGCAATGGGAGCGAGGAGACCAATATCAGGGGCCACGGGTGGGAGGAGACCAATACAGGGGCAATGGGAGTGAGGAGACCAATACAGGGGGCAATGGGTGAGAGGAGACCAATATCAAGGGGCAATGGGAGCGAGGAGACCAATACACGGGGAAATGGGTGGGAGGAGACCAATACAGGGGCAATGGGAGTGAAGAGACCAATACAGGGAGCAATGGGAGCGAGGAGCCCAATACAGGGGGCAATGGGAGCGAGGAGACCAATACAGGGGGCAATGGGTGAGAGGAGACCAATACAGGGGGCAATGGGAGCGAGGAGACCAATACAGGGGGCAATGGGTGGGAGGAGACCAATACAGGGGCAATGGGAGCGAGGAGACCAATACAGGGGGCAATGGGAGCGAGAAGACAAAACGGTGGGAAATGTGGGAGGAGACCAATACAGGGGGCAATGGGTGGGAGGAAACCAATATAGGGGGCAATGGGAGCGAGGAGACCAATACAGGGGGCAATGGGTGGGAGGAGACCAATACAGGAGGCAATGGGTGAAAGGAGACCAATATCAGGGGCAATGGGAGTGAGGAGACCAATACAGGGGGCAATGGGTGGGAGGAGACCAATATCAAGGGGCAATGGGAGCGAGGAGACCAATACAGGGGGAAATGGGTGGGAGGAGACCAATACAGGGCCAATGGGAGTGAGGAGACCAATACAGGGGGCAATGGGTGGGAGGAGACCAATATCAGAGCCAATGGGAGCGAGGAGACCAATACAGGGGGCAATGGGTGGGAGGAGACCAATATCAGGGCCAATGGGAGCGAGGAGCCCAATAAAGGGGCAATGGGAGCGAGGAGACCAATACAGGGGGCAATGGGTGGAAGGAGACCAATACAGGGGGCAATGGGTGGGAGGAGACCAATACAGGGGGCAATGGGTGGGAGGAGACCAATACAGGGGGCAATGGGAGCGAGGAGACCAATACAGGGGGCAATGGGTTGGAGGAGACCAATACAGGAGGCAATGGGTGGAAGGAGACCAATACAGGGGGAAATGGGTGTGAGGAGACCAATACAGAGGGCAATGGGAGCGAGGAGACCAATATCAGGGGCCACGGGTGGGAGGAGACCAATACAGGGGCAATGGGAGTGAGGAGACCAATACAGGGGGCAATGGGTGAGAGGAGACCAATATCAAGGGGCAATGGGAGCGAGGAGACCAATACACGGGGAAATGGGTGGGAGGAGACCAATACAGGGGCAATGGGAGTGAAGAGACCAATACAGGGAGCAATGGGAGCGAGGAGCCCAATACAGGGGGCAATGGGAGCGAGGAGACCAATACAGGGGGCAATGGGTGAGAGGAGACCAATACAGGGGGCAATGGGAGCGAGGAGACCAATACAGGGGGCAATGGGTGGGAGGAGACCAATACAGGGGCAATGGGAGCGAGGAGACCAATACAGGGGGCAATGGGAGCGAGAAGACAAAACGGTGGGAAATGTGGGAGGAGACCAATACAGGGGGCAATGGGTGGGAGGAAACCAATATAGGGGGCAATGGGAGCGAGGAGACCAATACAGGGGGCAATGGGTGGGAGGAGACCAATACAGGAGGCAATGGGTGAAAGGAGACCAATATCAGGGGCAATGGGAGTGAGGAGACCAATACAGGGGGCAATGGGTGGGAGGAGACCAATATCAGGGCCAATGGGAGCGAGGAGCCCAATACAGGGGCAATGGGAGCGAGGAGACCAATACAGGGGGCAATGGGTGGGAGGAGACCAATACAGGGGGCAATGGGTGGGAGGAGACCAATACAGGGGGCAATGGGTGGGAGGAGACCAATACAGGGGGTAATGGGAGCGAGGAGACCAATACAGGGTGCAATGGGTGGGAGGAGACCAATACAGGAGGCAATGGGTGGAAGGAGACCAATACAGGGGGCAATGGGTGGGAGGAGACCAATACAGGGGGCAATGGGAGTGAGGAGACCAATACAGGGGGCAATGGAAGCGAGGAGACCAATACATGGGGCAATGGGTGGGAGGAGACCAATACAGGGGCAATGGGAGTGAGGAGACCAATACAGGGGGCAATGGGAGCGAGGAGACCAATACAGGGGCAATGGGAGTGAGGAGACCAATACAGGGGGCAATGGGAGTGAGGAGACCAATACTGAGGCAAAGGGAGCGAGGAGACCAATACAGGAGGCAATGGGACTGAGGAGACCAATACAGGGGGCAATGGGTGGGAGGAGACCAATACAGGGGGCAATGGGTGGGAGAAGATAAATACAGAGGCAATGGGAGCGAGTAGACCAATACAGGGGGCAATGGGAGCGAGGAGACCAATACAGGGGGCAATGGGAGTGAGGAGACCAATACAGGGGGCAATGGGTGGGAGAAGATAAATCCAGAGGCAATGTGAGCGAGGAGACCAATACAGGGGGCAATGGGAGCAAAGTGACCAATACAGGGGGCAATTGGTGGGAGGAGACCAATACAGGGGCAATGGGAGCGAGGAGACCAATACAGGGGGAAATGTGGAGCGAGGACGCCAATACAGGAGGCAATGGGTGGATGGAGATCAATATCAGGGCAAATGGGAGCAAGGAGCCCAATACAGGGGGCAATGGGTGGGAGGAGACCAATACAGGGGCCAATGGGAGCAAGGAGACCAATACAGGGGGCAATGGGTGGGAGGAGACCAATACAAGGGGCAATGGGAGCAAGGAGACCAATATCTGGGGCAATGTGTTGGAGGAGACCCATACAGGGGCAATGGGAGTGAGGAGACCAATACTGAGGCAATGGGAGCGAGGAGACCAATACAGGAGGCAATGGGTGGGAGGAGACCAATACAGAGGGCAATGGGTGGGAGGAGACCAATACAGGGGGCAATGGGAGCGAGGAGATCAATACAGGGGGCAATGGGAGCGAGGAGACCAATACAGGGGGAAATGTGGAGCGAGGACGCCAATACAGGGGGCAATGGGAGCGAGGAGGCCAAAACGGTGGGGAATGTGGGAGGAGACCAATACAGGGGGCAATGGGTGGGAGGAAACCAATATAGGGGGCAATGGGAGCGAGGAGACCAATACAGGGGGCAATGGGAGCGAGGAGACCAATACAGGGGGCAATGGGTGGGAGTAGACCAATACAGGAGGCAATGGGTGGAACGAGACCAATATCAGGGGCAATGGGAGTGAGGAGACCAATACAGGGGGCAATGGGTGGGAGGAGACCAATATCAGGGCCAATGGGAGTGAGGAGACCAATAAAGGGGGCAATGGGTGGGAGGAGACCAATACAGGGGGCAATGGGTGGGAGGAGACCAATATCAGAGCCAATGGGAGCGAGGAGACCAAAACAGGGGGCAATGGGACTTAGGAGACCAATACAGGGGGCAATGGGTGGGAGGAGACCAATACAGGGGGCAATGGGTTGGAGAAGATAAATACAGAGGCAATGGGAGCGAGTAGACCAATAGAGGGGGCAATGGGAGCGAGGAGACCAATACAGGGGGCAATGGGAGCAAGGAGACCAATACAGGGGGCAATGGGTGGGAGGAGACCAATATCAGAGCCAATGGGAGCGAGGAGACCAAAACAGGGGGCAATGGGTGGGAGGAGACCAATAAAAGGGGCAATGGGAGCAAGGAGACCAATATCAGGGGCAATGGGAGTGAGGAGACCAATACTGAGGCAATGGGAGCGAGGAGACCAATACAGGAGGCAATGGGTTGGAGGAGACCAATACAGGGGGCAATGGGTGGGAGGAGACCAATACAGGGGGCAATGGGAGCGAGGAGATCAATACAGGGGGCAAAGGGAGCGAGGAGACCAATACAGGGGGAAATGTGGAGCGAGGACGCCAATACAGGGGGCAATGGGAGCGAGGAGGCCAAAACGGTGGGGAATGTGGGAGGAGACCAATACAGGGGGCAATGGGTGGGAGGAAACCAATATAGGGGGCAATGGGAGCGAGGAGACCAATACAGGGGGCAATGGGAGCGAGGAGACCAATACAGGGGGCAATGGGTGGGAGTAGACCAATACAGGAGGCAATGGGTGGAAGGAGACCAATATCAGGGGCAATGGGAGTGAGGAGACCAATACAGGGGGCAATGGGTGGGAGGAGACCAATATCAGGGCCAATGGGAGTGAGGAGACCAATAAAGGGGGCAATGGGTGGGAGGAGACCAATACAGGGGGCAATGGGTGGGAGGAGACCAATATCAGAGCCAATGGGAGCGAGGAGACCAAAACAGGGGGCAATGGGACTGAGGAGACCAATACAGGGGGCAATGGGTGGGAGGAGACCAATACAGGGGGCAATGGGTGGGAGAAGATAAATACAGAGGCAATGGGAGCGAGTAGACCAATACAGGGGGCAATGGGAGCGAGGAGACCAATACAGGGGGCAATGGGAGTGAGGAGACCAATACAGGGGGCAATGGGTGGGATGAGACCAATATCAGGGCCAATGGGAGTGAGGAGACCAATACAGGGGGCAATGGGTGGGAGGAGACCAATATCAGAGCCAATGGGAGCGAGGAGAACAATACAGGGGGCAATGGGTGGGAGGAGACCAATATCAGGGCCAATGGGAGCGAGGAGCCCAATACAGGGGCAATGGGAGCGAGGAGACCAATACAGGGGACAATGGGTGGGAGGAGACCAATACAGGGGGCAATGGGTGGGAGGAGACCAATACAGGGGGCAATGGGTGGGAGGAGACCAATACAGGGGGCAATGGGAGCGAGGAGACCAATACAGCGGGCAATGGGTGGGAGGAGACCAATACAGGAGGCAATGGGTGGAAGGAGACCAATACAGGGGGAAATGGGTGTGAGGAGACCAATACAGAGGGCAATGGGAGCGAGGAGACCAATATCAGGGGCCACGGGTGGGAGGAGACCAATACAGGGGCAATGGGAGTGAGGAGACCAATACAGGGGGCAATGGGTGGGAGGAGACCAATATCAAGGGGCAATGGGAGTGAGGAGACCAATACAGGGGGAAATGGGTGGGAGGAGACCAATACAGGGGCAATGGGAGTGAAGAGACCAATACAGGGAGCAATGGGAGCGAGGAGCCCAATACAGGGGGCAATGGGAGCGAGGAGACCAATACAGGGGGCAATGGGTGAGAGGAGACCAATACAGGGGGCAATGGGAGCGAGGAGACCAATACAGGGGGCAATGGGTGGGAGGAGACCAATACAGGGGCAATGGGAGTGAGGAGACCAATACAGGGGGCAATGGGAGCGAGGAGCCCAATACAGGGGGCAATGGGAGCGAGGAGACCAATACAGGGGGCAATGGGAGCAAAGTGACCAATACAGGGGGCAATTGGTGGGAGGAGACCAATACAGGGGCAATGGGAGCGAGGAGACCAATACAGGGGGCAATGGGAGCGAGGAGACCAATACAGGGGGCAATGGGTGGGAGAAGACCAATACAGAGGCAATGGGAGCGAGGAGACCAATACGGGGGGCAATGGGAGGGAGGAGACCAATACAGGGGGCAATGGGTGGGAGGAGACCAATACAGGGGGCAATGGCTGGGAGGAGACCAATACAGGGGGCAATGGGTGAGAGGAGACCAATACAGGGGGCAATGGGAGCGAGGAGACCAATACAGGGGGCAATGGCTGGGAGGAGACCAATACAGGGGCAATGGGATTGAGGAGACCAATACAGGGGGCAATGGGAGCGAGGAGCCCAATACAGGGGGCAAGTGGAGCGAGGAGACCAATACAGGGGGCAATGGGAGCAAAGTGACCAATATCAAGGGGCAATTGGTGGGAGGAGACCAATACAGGGGCAATGGGAGCGAGGAGACCAATACAGGGGGAAATGTGGAGCGAGGACGCCAATACAGGGGGCAATGGGAGCAAGGAGGCCAAAACGGTGGGAAATGTGGGAGGAGACCAATACAGGGGGCAATGGGTGGGAGGAGACCAATATAGGGTGCAATGGGAGCGAGGAGACCAATACAGGGAGCAATGGGAGCGAGGAGACCAATACAGGGGGCAATGGGTGGGAGGAGACCAATACAGGAGGCAATGGGTGGAAGGAGACCAATATCAGGGGCAATGGGAGTGAGGAGAACAATACAGGGGGCAATGGGTGGGAGGAGACCAATATCAGGGCCAATGGGAGTGAGGAGACCAATACAGGGGGCAATGGGTGGGAGGAGACCAATTTCAGAGCCAATGGGAGCGAGGAGACCAATACAGGGGGCAATGGGTGGGAGGAGACCAATATCAGGGCCAATGGGAGCGAAGAGTCCAATACAGGGGCAATGGGAGCGAGGAGACCAATACAGGGGGCAATGGGTGGGAGGAGACCAATACAGGGGGCAATGGGTGGGAGGAGACCAATACAGGTGGCAATGGGTGGGAGGAGACCAATACAGGGGGCAATGGGAGCGAGGAGACCAATACAGGGGGCAATGGGTGGGAGGAGACCAATACAGGAGGCAAAGGGTGGAAGGAGACCAATACAGGGGGCAATGGGTGGGAGGAGACCAATACAGGTGGCAATGGGAGTGAGGAGACCAATACAGGGGGCAATGGAAGCAAGGAGACCAATACATGGGGCAATGGGTGGGAGGAGACCAATACAGGGGGCAATGGGAGCGAGGAGACCAATACAGGAGGCAATGGGTGGGAGGAGACCAATACAGGGGCAATGGGAGCGAGGAGACCAATACAGGAGGCAATGAGAGTGAGGAGACCAATACAGGGGGCAGTGGGACTGAGGAGACCAAGACAGAGGCAATGGGAGCGAGGAGACCAATACAGGAGGCAATAGGTGTCAGGAGACCAATACAGGGGGCAATGGGAGCGAGGAGACCAATACAGGGGGCAATGGGAGGGAGAAGATAAATACAGAGGCAATGGGAGCGAAGAGACCAATACAGGGGGCAATGGGTGGGAGGAGACCAATACAGGGGGCAATGGGTGGGAGAAGATAAATACAGAGGCAATGGGAGCGAGTAGACCAATACAGGGGGCAATGGGAGCGAGGAGAACAATACAGGGGTCAATGGGAGCGAGGAGATCAATACAGGGGGCAATGGGTGGGAGAAGATAAATACAGAGGCAATGTGAGCGAGGAGACCAATACAGGGGGCAATGGGTGGGAGGAGACCAAAATCAGGGCCAATGGGAGTGAGGAGCCCAATACAGCGGCCAATGGGAGCGAGGAGCCCAATACAGGGGGCAATGGGTGGGAGGAGACCAATACAGGTGGCAATGGGAGTGAGGAGACCAATATCAGGGCCAATGGGAGCGAGGAGCCCAATATAGGGGCAATGGGAGCGAGTAGACCAATACAGGGTGCAATGGGTGGGAGGAGACCAATACAGGGGGCAATGGGTGGGAGGAGACCAATACAGGGGGCAATGGGTGGGAGGAGACCAATACAGGGGCAATGGGAGCGAGGAGACCAATACAGGGGGCAATGGGTGGGAGAAGACCAATACAGAGGCAATGGGAGCGAGGAGACCAATACGGGGGGCAATGGGAGGGAGGAGACCAATACAGGGGGCAATGGGTGGGAGGAGACCAATACAGGGTGCAATGGCTGGGAGGAGACCAATACAGGGGGCAATGGGTGAGAGGAGACCAATACAGGGGGCAATGGGAGCGAGGAGACCAATACAGGGGGCAATGGCTGGGAGGAGACCAATACAGGGGCAATGGGATTGAGGAGACCAATACAGGGGGCAATGGGAGCGAGGAGCCCAATACAGGGGGCAAGTGGAGCGAGGAGACCAATACAGGGGGCAATGGGAGCAAAGTGACCAATATCAAGGGGCAATTGGTGGGAGGAGACCAATACAGGGGCAATGGGAGCGAGGAGACCAATACAGGGGGAAATGTGGAGCGAGGACGCCAATACAGGGGGCAATGGGAGCAAGGAGGCCAAAACGGTGGGAAATGTGGGAGGAGACCAATACAGGGGGCAATGGGTGGGAGGAGACCAATATAGGGTGCAATGGGAGCGAGGAGACCAATACAGGGAGCAATGGGAGCGAGGAGACCAATACAGGGGGCAATGGGTGGGAGGAGACCAATACAGGAGGCAATGGGTGGAAGGAGACCAATATCAGGGGCAATGGGAGTGAGGAGAACAATACAGGGGGCAATGGGTGGGAGGAGACCAATATCAGGGCCAATGGGAGTGAGGAGACCAATACAGGGGGCAATGGGTGGGAGGAGACCAATTTCAGAGCCAATGGGAGCGAGGAGACCAATACAGGGGGCAATGGGTGGGAGGAGACCAATATCAGGGCCAATGGGAGCGAAGAGTCCAATACAGGGGCAATGGGAGCGAGGAGACCAATACAGGGGGCAATGGGTGGGAGGAGACCAATACAGGGGGCAATGGGTGGGAGGAGACCAATACAGGTGGCAATGGGTGGGAGGAGACCAATACAGGGGGCAATGGGAGCGAGGAGACCAATACAGGGGGCAATGGGTGGGAGGAGACCAATACAGGAGGCAATGGGTGGAAGGAGACCAATACAGGGGGCAATGGGTGGGAGGAGACCAATACAGGTGGCAATGGGAGTGAGGAGACCAATACAGGGGGCAATGGAAGCAAGGAGACCAATACATGGGGCAATGGGTGGGAGGAGACCAATACAGGGGGCAATGGGAGCGAGGAGACCAATACAGGAGGCAATGGGTGGGAGGAGACCAATACAGGGGCAATGGGAGCGAGGAGACCAATACAGGAGGCAATGAGAGTGAGGAGACCAATACAGGGGGCAGTGGGACTGAGGAGACCAAGACAGAGGCAATGGGAGCGAGGAGACCAATACAGGAGGCAATAGGTGTCAGGAGACCAATACAGGGGGCAATGGGAGCGAGGAGACCAATACAGGGGGCAATGGGAGGGAGAAGATAAATACAGAGGCAATGGGAGCGAAGAGACCAATACAGGGGGCAATGGGTGGGAGGAGACCAATACAGGGGGCAATGGGTGGGAGAAGATAAATACAGAGGCAATGGGAGCGAGTAGACCAATACAGGGGGCAATGGGAGCGAGGAGAACAATACAGGGGTCAATGGGAGCGAGGAGATCAATACAGGGGGCAATGGGTGGGAGAAGATAAATACAGAGGCAATGTGAGCGAGGAGACCAATACAGGGGGCAATGGGTGGGAGGAGACCAAAATCAGGGCCAATGGGAGCGAGGAGCCCAATATAGCGGCCAATGGGAGCGAGGAGCCCAATACAGGGGGCAATGGGTGGGAGGAGACCAATACAGGTGGCAATGGGAGTGAGGAGACCAATATCAGGGCCAATGGGAGCGAGGAGCCCAATATAGGGGCAATGGGAGCGAGTAGACCAATACAGGGTGCAATGGGTGGGAGGAGACCAATACAGGGGGCAATGGGTGGGAGGAGACCAATACAGGGGGCAATGGGTGGGAGGAGACCAATACAGGGGGCAATGGGTGGGAGGAGACCAATACAAGGGACAATGGGAGCAAGGAGACCAATATCAGGGGCAATGTGTGGGAGGAGACCAATACAGGGGCAATGGGAGTGAGGAGACCAATACAGGGGGCAATGGGAATGAGGAGACCAATACAGGGGTCAATGGGTGGGAGGAGACCAATACGGGGGGAATGGGAGCGAGGAGACCAATACAGGGATAATGGGAGCGAGGAGGCCAATACAGGGGCGATGGGAGCGAGGAGACCAATACAGGGGGTAATGGGTGGGACAAGGCCAATACAGGCCCAATGGGAGTGAGGAGGCCAATACAGGAGGCAATTGGTGGGAGGAGACCAATACAAGGGGCAATGGGAGCGAGGAGACCAATACAGGGGGTAATGGGAGCGAGGAGACCAATATAGGGGGCATTGGGAGCGAGGAGACCAATACAGGGGGCAATTGGTGGGAGGAGACCAATACAGGGGCAATGGAAGTGAAGTGACCAATACAGGTGGCAATTGGTGGGAGGAGACCAATACAGGGGCAATGGGAGCGAGGAGGCCAATACAGGGGGCAATGGGAGCGAGGAGGCCAATACAGGGGGAAATGGGTGTGAGGAGACCAATACAGAGGGCAATTGGAGCGAGGAGACCAATATCAGGGGCCACGGGTGGGAGGAGACCAATACAGGGGCAATGGGAGTGAGGAGACCAATACAGGGGGCAATGGGTGGGAGGAGACCAATATCAAGTGGCAATGGGAGCGAGGAGACCAATACAGGGGGAAATGGGTGGGAGGAGACCAATACAGGGGCAATGGGAGTGAAGAGACCAATACAGGGAGCAATGGGAGCGAGGAGCCCAATAAAGGGGGCAATGGGAGCGAGGAGACCAATACAGGGGGCAATGGGTGAGAGGAGACCAATACAGGGGGCAATGGGAGCGAGGAGACCAATACAGGGGGCAATAGGTGGGAGGAGACCAATACAGGGGCAATGGGAGTGAGGAGCCCAATACAGGGGGCAATGGGAGCGAGGAGCCCAATACAGGGGGCAATGGGAGTGAGGAGACCAATACAGGGGGCAATGGGAGCAAAGTGACCAATACAGGGGGCAATTGGTGGGAGGAGACCAATACAGGGGCAATGGGAGCGAGGAGACCAATACAGGGGGAAATGTGGAGCGAGGACGCCAATACAGGGGGCAATGGGAGCGAGGAGGCCAAAACGGTGGGAAATGTGGGAGGAGACCAATACAGGGGGCAATGGGTGGGAGGAAACCAATATAGGGGGCAATGGGAGCGAGGAGACCAATACAGGGGGCAATGGGAGCGAGGAGACCAATACAGGGGGCAATGGGTGGGAGGAGACCAATACAGGAGGCAATGGGTGGAAGGAGACCAATATCAGGGGCAATGAGAGTGAGGAGACCAATACAGGGGGCAATGGGTGGGAGGAGACCAATATCAGGGCCAATGGGAGTGAGGAGACCAATACAGGGGGCAATGGGTGGGAGGAGACCAATATCAGAGCCAATGGGAGCGAGGAGACCAATACAGGGGGCAATGGGTGGGAGGAGACCAATATCAGGGCCAATGGGAGCGAGGAGCCCAATACAGGGGCAATGGGAGCGAGGAGACCAATACAGGGGGCAATGGGTGGGAGGAGACCAATACAGGGGGCAATGGGTGGGAGGAGACCAATACAGGGGGCAATGGGTGGGAGGAGACCAATACAGGGGGCAATGGGAGCGAGGAGACCAATACAGGGGGCAATGGGTTGGAGGAGACCAATACAGGAGGCAATGGGTGGAAGGAGACCAATACAGGGGGAAATGGGTGTGAGGAGACCAATACAGAGGGCAATGGGAGCGAGGAGACCAATATCAGGGGCCACGGGTGGGAGGAGACCAATACAGGGGCAATGGGAGTGAGGAGACCAATACAGGGGGCAATGGGTGGGAGGAGACCAATATCAAGGGGCAATGGGAGCGAGGAGACCAATACAGGGGGAAATGGGTGGGAGGAGACCAATACAGGGCCAATGGGAGTGAGGAGACCAATACAGGGGGCAATGGGTGGGAGGAGACCAATATCAGAGCCAATGGGAGCGAGGAGACCAATACAGGGGGCAATGGGTGGGAGGAGACCAATATCAGGGCCAATGGGAGCGAGGAGCCCAATAAAGGGGCAATGGGAGCGAGGAGACCAATACAGGGGGCAATGGGTGGAAGGAGACCAATACAGGGGGCAATGGGTGGGAGGAGACCAATACAGGGGGCAATGGGTTGGAGGAGACCAATACAGGAGGCAATGGGTGGAAGGAGACCAATACAGGGGGAAATGGGTGTGAGGAGACCAATACAGAGGGCAATGGGAGCGAGGAGACCAATATCAGGGGCCACGGGTGGGAGGAGACCAATACAGGGGCAATGGGAGTGAGGAGACCAATCCAGGGGGCAATGGGTGAGAGGAGACCAATATCAAGGGGCAATGGGAGCGAGGAGACCAATACACGGGGAAATGGGTGGGAGGAGACCAATACAGGGGCAATGGGAGTGAAGAGACCAATACAGGGAGCAATGGGAGCGAGGAGCCCAATACAGGGGGCAATGGGAGCGAGGAGACCAATACAGGGGGCAATGGGTGAGAGGAGACCAATACAGGGGGCAATGGGAGCGAGGAGACCAATACAGGGGGCAATGGGTGGGAGGAGACCAATACAGGGGCAATGGGAGCGAGGAGACCAATACAGTGGGCAATGGGAGCGAGAAGACAAAACGGTGGGAAATGTGGGAGGAGACCAATACAGGGGGCAATGGGTGGGAGGAAACCAATATAGGGGGCAATGGGAGCGAGGAGACCAATACAGGGGGCAATGGGTGGGAGGAGACCAATACAGGAGGCAATGGGTGAAAGGAGACCAATATCAGGGGCAATGGGAGTGAGGAGACCAATACAGGGGGCAATGGGTGGGAGGAGACCAATATCAAGGGGCAATGGGAGCGAGGAGACCAATACAGGGGGAAATGGGTGGGAGGAGACCAATACAGGGCCAATGGGAGTGAGGAGACCAATACAGGGGGCAATGGGTGGGAGGAGACCAATATCAGAGCCAATGGGAGCGAGGAGACCAATACAGGGGGCAATGGGTGGGAGGAGACCAATATCAGGGCCAATGGGAGCGAGGAGCCCAATAAAGGGGCAATGGGAGCGAGGAGACCAATACAGGGGGCAATGGGTGGAAGGAGACCAATACAGGGGGCAATGGGTGGGAGGAGACCAATACAGGGGGCAATGGGTGGGAGGAGACCAATACAGGGGGCAATGGGAGCGAGGAGACCAATACAGGGGGCAATGGGTTGGAGGAGACCAATACAGGAGGCAATGGGTGGAAGGAGACCAATACAGGGGGAAATGGGTGTGAGGAGACCAATACAGAGGGCAATGGGAGCGAGGAGACCAATATCAGGGGCCACGGGTGGGAGGAGACCAATACAGGGGCAATGGGAGTGAGGAGACCAATACAGGGGGCAATGGGTGAGAGGAGACCAATATCAAGGGGCAATGGGAGCGAGGAGACCAATACACGGGGAAATGGGTGGGAGGAGACCAATACAGGGGCAATGGGAGTGAAGAGACCAATACAGGGAGCAATGGGAGCGAGGAGCCCAATACAGGGGGCAATGGGAGCGAGGAGACCAATACAGGGGGCAATGGGTGAGAGGAGACCAATACAGGGGGCAATGGGAGCGAGGAGACCAATACAGGGGGCAATGGGTGGGAGGAGACCAATACAGGGGCAATGGGAGCGAGGAGACCAATACAGGGGGCAATGGGAGCGAGAAGACAAAACGGTGGGAAATGTGGGAGGAGACCAATACAGGGGGCAATGGGTGGGAGGAAACCAATATAGGGGGCAATGGGAGCGAAGAGACCAATACAGGGGGCAATGGGTGGGAGGAGACCAATACAGGAGGCAATGGGTGAAAGGAGACCAATATCAGGGGCAATGGGAGTGAGGAGACCAATACAGGGGGCAATGGGTGGGAGGAGACCAATATCAGGGCCAATGGGAGCGAGGAGCCCAATACAGGGGCAATGGGAGCGAGGAGACCAATACAGGGGGCAATGGGTGGGAGGAGACCAATACAGGGGGCAATGGGTGGGAGGAGACCAATACAGGGGGCAATGGGTGGGAGGAGACCAATACAGGGGGTAATGGGAGCGAGCAGACCAATACAGGGTGCAATGGGTGGGAGGAGACCAATACAGGAGGCAATGGGTGGAAGGAGACCAATACAGGGGGCAATGGGTGGGAGGAGACCAATACAGGGGGCAATGGGAGTGAGGAGACCAATACAGGGGGCAATGGAAGCGAGGAGACCAATACATGGGGCAATGGGTGGGAGGAGACCAATACAGGGGCAATGGGAGTGAGGAGACCAATACAGGGGGCAATGGGAGCGAGGAGACCAATACAGGGGCAATGGGAGTGAGGAGACCAATACAGGGGGCAATGGGAGTGAGGAGACCAATACTGAGGCAAAGGGAGCGAGGAGACCAATACAGGAGGCAATGGGACTGAGGAGACCAATACAGGGGGCAATGGGTGGGAGGAGACCAATACAGGGGGCAATGGGTGGGAGAAGATAAATACAGAGGCAATGGGAGCGAGTAGACCAATATAGGGGGCAATGGGAGCGAGGAGACCAATACAGGGGGCAATGGGAGTGAGGAGACCAATACAGGGGGCAATGGGTGGGAGAAGATAAATCCAGAGGCAATGTGAGCGAGGAGACCAATACAGGGGGCAATGGGAGCAAAGTGACCAATACAGGGGGCAATTGGTGGGAGGAGACCAATACAGGGGCAATGGGAGCGAGGAGACCAATACAGGGGGAAATGTGGAGCGAGGACGCCAATACAGGAGGCAATGGGTGGATGGAGATCAATATCAGGGCAAATGGGAGCAAGGAGCCCAATACAGGGGGCAATGGGTGGGAGGAGACCAATACAGGGGGCAATGGGAGCAAGGAGACCAATACAGGGGGCAATGGGTGGGAGGAGACCAATACAAGGGGCAATGGGAGCAAGGAGACCAATATCAGGGGCAATGTGTTGGAGGAGACCCATACAGGGGCAATGGGAGTGAGGAGACCAATACTGAGGCAATGGGAGCGAGGAGACCAATACAGGAGGCAATGGGTGGGAGGAGACCAATACAGGGGGCAATGGGTGGGAGGAGACCAATACAGGGGGCAATGGGAGCGAGGAGATCAATACAGGGGGCAATGGGAGCGAGGAGACCAATACAGGGGGAAATGTGGAGCGAGGACGCCAATACAGGGGGCAATGGGAGCGAGGAGGCCAAAACGGTGGGGAATGTGGGAGGAGACCAATACAGGGGGCAATGGGTGGGAGGAAACCAATATAGGGGGCAATGGGAGCGAGGAGACCAATACAGGGGGCAATGGGAGCGAGGAGACCAATACAGGGGGCAATGGGTGGGAGTAGACCAATACAGGAGGCAATGGGTGGAAGGAGACCAATATCAGGGGCAATGGGAGTGAGGAGACCAATACAGGGGGCAATGGGTGGGAGGAGACCAATATCAGGGCCAATGGGAGTGAGGAGACCAATAAAGGGGGCAATGGGTGGGAGGAGACCAATACAGGGGGCAATGGGTGGGAGGAGACCAATATCAGAGCCAATGGGAGCGAGGAGACCAAAACAGGGGGCAATGGGACTGAGGAGACCAATACAGGGGGCAATGGGTGGGAGGAGACCAATACAGGGGGCAATGGGTGGGAGAAGATAAATACAGAGGCAATGGGAGCGAGTAGACCAATACAGGGGGCAATGGGAGCGAGGAGACCAATACAGGGGGCAATGGGAGCAAGGAGACCAATACAGGGGGCAATGGGTGGGAGGAGACCAATATCAGAGCCAATGGGAGCGAGGAGACCAAAACAGGGGGCAATGGGTGGGAGGAGACCAATACAAGGGGCAATGGGAGCAAGGAGACCAATATCAGGGGCAATGTGTTGGAGGAGACCCATACAGGGGCAATGGGAGTGAGGAGACCAATACTGAGGCAATGGGAGCGAGGAGACCAATACAGGAGGCAATGGGTTGGAGGAGACCAATACAGGGGGCAATGGGTGGGAGGAGACCAATACAGGGGGCAATGGGAGCGAGGAGATCAATACAGGGGGCAATGGGAGCGAGGAGACCAATACAGGGGGAAATGTGGAGCGAGGACGCCAATACAGGGGGCAATGGGAGCGAGGAGGCCAAAACGGTGGGGAATGTGGGAGGAGACCAATACAGGGGGCAATGGGTGGGAGGAAACCAATATAGGGGGCAATGGGAGCGAGGAGACCAATACAGGGGGCAATGGGAGCGAGGAGACCAATACAGGGGGCAATGGGTGGGAGTAGACCAATACAGGAGGCAATGGGTGGAAGGAGACCAATATCAGGGGCAATGGGAGTGAGGAGACCAATACAGGGGGCAATGGGTGGGAGGAGACCAATATCAGGGCCAATGGGAGTGAGGAGACCAATAAAGGGGGCAATGGGTGGGAGGAGACCAATACAGGGGGCAATGGGTGGGAGGAGACCAATATCAGAGCCAATGGGAGCGAGGAGACCAAAACAGGGGGCAATGGGACTGAGGAGACCAATACAGGGGGCAATGGGTGGGAGGAGACCAATACAGGGGGCAATGGGTGGGAGAAGATAAATACAGAGGCAATGGGAGCGAGTAGACCAATACAGGGGGCAATGGGAGCGAGGAGACCAATACAGGGGGCAATGGGAGTGAGGAGACCAATACAGGGGGCAATGGGTGGGAGAAGATAAATCCAGAGGCAATGTGAGCGAGGAGACCAATACAGGGGGCAATGGGAGCAAAGTGACCAATACAGGGGGCAATTGGTGGGAGGAGACCAATACAGGGGCAATGGGAGCGAGGAGACCAATACAGGGGGAAATGTGGAGTGAGGACGCCAATACAGGAGGCAATGGGTGGATGGAGATCAATATCAGGGCAAATGGGAGCAAGGAGCCCAATACAGGGGGCAATGGGTGGGAGGAGACCAATACAGGGGGCAATGGGAGCAAGGAGACCAATACAGGGGGCAATGGGTGGGAGGAGACCAATACAAGGGGCAATGGTTGCAAGGAGACCAATATCAGGGGCAATGTGTTGGAGGAGACCCATACAGGGGCAATGGGAGTGAGGAGACCAATACTGAGGCAATGGGAGCGAGGAGACCAATACAGGAGGCAATGGGTGGGAGGAGACCAATACAGGGGGCAATGGGTGGGAGGAGACCAATACAGGGGGCAATGGGAGCGAGGAGATCAATACAGGGGGCAATGGGAGCGAGGAGACCAATACAGGGGGAAATGTGGAGCGAGGACGCCAATACAGGGGGCAATGGGAGCGAGGAGGCCAAAACGGTGGGGAATGTGGGAGGAGACCAATACAGGGGGCAATGGGTGGGAGGAAACCAATATAGGGGGCAATGGGAGCGAGGAGACCAATACAGGGGGCAATGGGAGCGAGGAGACCAATACAGGGGGCAATGGGTGGGAGTAGACCAATACAGGAGGCAATGGGTGGAAGGAGACCAATATCAGGGGCAATGGGAGTGAGGTGACCAATACAGGGGGCAATGGGTGGGAGGAGACCAATATCAGGGCCAATGGGAGTGAGGAGACCAATAAACGGGGCAATGGGTGGGAGGAGACCAATACAGGGGGCAATGGGTGGGAGGAGACCAATATCAGAGCCAATGGGAGCGAGGAGACCAAAACAGGGGGCAATGGGTGGGAGGAGGCCAATATCAGGGCCAATGGGAGCGAGGAGCCCAATACAGGGGCAATGGGAGCGAGGAGACCAATTCAGGGGGCAATGGGTGGGAGGAGACCAATACAGGGGGCAATGGGTGGGAGGAGACCAATACAGGGGGCAATGGGTGGGAGGAGACCAATACAGGGGGTAATGGGAGCGAGGAGACCAATACAGGGTGCAATGGGTGGGAGGACACCAATACAGGAGGCAATGGGTGGAAGGAGACCAATACAGGGGGCAATGGGTGGGAGGAGACCAATACAGGGGGCAATGGGAGTGAGGAGACCAATACAGGGGGCAATGGAAGCGAGGAGACCAATACATGGGGCAATGGGTGGGAGGAGACCAATACAGGGGGCAATGGGAGCGAGGAGACCAATACAGGGGGCAATGAGTGGGAGAAGACCAATACCGAGGCAGTGGGAGCGATGAGACCAATACAGGAGGCAATGGGTGGGAGGAGACCAATACAGGGGCAATGGGAGTGAGGAGACCAATACAGGGGGCAATGGGAGCGAGGAGACCAATAAAGGAGGCAATGAGAGTGAGGAGACCAATACAGGGGGCAATGGGAGTGAGGAGACCAATAAAGGGGGCAATGAGAGTGAGGAGACCAATACAGGGGGCAATGGGAGTGAGGAGACCAATACTGAGGCAAAGGGAGCGAGGAGACCAATACAGGAGGCAATGGGAGCGAGGAGACCAATACAGGGGGCAATGGGTGGGAGGAGACCAATACAGGGGGCAATGGGTGGGAGGAGACCAATACAGGGGGCAGTGGGACTGAGGAGACCAATACTGAGGCAATGGGAGCGAGGAGACCAATACAGGAGGCAATGGGTGGGAGGAGACCAATACAGGGGGCAATGGGTGAGAGGAGACCAATACAGGGGGCAATGGGAGTGAGGAGATCAATACAGGGGGCAATGGGAGCGAGGAGACCAATACAGGGGGCAATGGGAGCGAGGAGACCAATACAGGGGGCAATGGGAGCGAGGAGACTAATACAGGGGGCAATGGGAGCGAGGAGACCAATACTGGGGGCAATGGGTGGGAGAAAATAAATACAGAGGCAATGTGAGCGAGGAGACCAATACAGGGGGCAATGGGAGGGAGGAGACCAATACAGGAGGCAATGGGTGGATGGAGATCAATATCAGGGCAAATGGGAGCAAGGAGCCCAATACAGGGGGCAATGGGTGGGAGGAGACCAATACAGGGGGCAATGGGAGCAAGGAGACCAATACAGGGGGCAATAGGTGGGAGGAGACCAATACAAGGGGCAATGGGAGCAAGGAGACCAATATCAGGGGCAATGTGTGGGAGGAGACCCATACAGGGGCAATGGGAGTGAGGAGACCAATACTGAGGCAATGGGAGCGAGGAGACAAATACAGGAGGCAATGGGTGGGAGGAGACCAATACAGGGGGCAATGGGTGGGAGGAGACCAATACAGGGGGCAATGGGAGTGAGGAGATCAATACAGGGGGCAATGGGAGCGAGGAGACCAATACAGGGGGCAATGGGAGTGAGGAGACCAATACTGAGGCAAAGGTAGCGAGGAGACCAATACAGGAGGCAATGGGAGCGAGGAGACCAATACAGGGGGCAATGGGTGGGAGGAGACCAATACAGGGGGCAATGGGTGGGAGGAGACCAATACAGGGGCAATGGGAGGGAGGAGACCAATACAGGGGCAATGGGAGAGAGAAGCCCCATACAGGGGGCAATGGGAGGGAGGAGACCAATACAGGGGGCAATGGGTGGGAGGAGACCAATACAGGGGGCAATGGGAGTGAGGAGACCAATACAGGGGGCAATGGAAGCGAGGAGACCAATACATGGGGCAATGGGTGGGAGGAGACCAATACAGGGGGCAATGGGAGCGAGGAGACCAATACAGGGGGCAATGGGTGGGAGGAGACCAATACAGGGGGCAATGGGTGGGAGGAGACCAATACAGGGGGCAATGGGTGGGAGGAGACCAATACAGGGGGTAATGGGAGCGAGGAGACCAATACAGGGTGCAATGGGTGGGAGGACACCAATACAGGAGGCAATGGGTGGAAGGAGACCAATACAGGGGGCAATGGGTGGGAGGAGACCAATACAGGGGGCAATGGGAGGGAGGAGACCAATACAGGGGGCAATGGGAGCGAGGAGATCAATACAGGGGGCAATGGGAGCGAGGAGATCAATACAGGGGGCAATGGGAGCGAGGAGACCAATACAGGGGGCAATGGGAGCGAGGAGACCAATACAGGGGGCAATGGGAGCGAGGAGACCAATACAGGGGGCAATGGGAGCGAGGAGACCAATACTGGGGGCAATGGGTGGGAGAAAATAAATACAGAGGCAATGTGAGCGAGGAGACCAATACAGGGGGCAATGGGAGGGAGGAGACCAATACAGGAGGCAATGGGTGGATGGAGATCAATATCAGGGCAAATGGGAGCAAGGAGCCCAATACAGGGGGCAATGGGTGGGAGGAGACCAATACAGGGGGCAATGGGAGCAAGGAGACCAATACAGGGGGCAATGGGTGGGAGGAGACCAATACAAGGGGCAATGGGAGCAAGGAGACCAATATCAGGGGCAATGTGTGGGAGGAGACCCATACAGGGGCAATGGGAGTGAGGAGACCAATACTGAGGCAATGGGAGCGAGGAGACCAATACAGGAGGCAATGGGTGGGAGGAGACCAATACAGGGGGCAATGGGTGGGAGGAGACCAATACAGGGGGCAATGGGAGCGAGGAGATCAATACAGGGGGCAATGGGAGCGAGGAGACCAATACAGGGGGCAATGGGAGTGAGGAGACCAATACTGAGGCAAAGGTAGCGAGGAGACCAATACAGGAGGCAATGGGAGCGAGGAGACCAATACAGGGGGCAATGGGTGGGAGGAGACCAATACAGGGGGCAATGGGTGGGAGGAGACCAATACAGGGGCAATGGGAGGGAGGAGACCAATACAGGGGCAATGGGAGAGAGGAGCCCCATACAGGGGGCAATGGGAGGGAGGAGACCAATACAATGTGGAATGGGAGGGAGGAGACCAATACAGGGGGCAATGGGAGGGAGGAGACCAATACAGGGGCAATGGGAGTGAGGAGACCACTACAGGGGGCAATGGGAGCGAGGAGACCAATACAGGGGCAATGGGAGCGAGGAGACCAATACAGGGGGCAATGGGAGGGAGGAGACCAATACAGGGGCAATGGGAGAGAGGAGCCCCATACAGGGGGCAATGGGAGGGAGGAGACCAATACAGTGTGGAATGGGAGTGAGGTGACCAATACAGGGGGCAATGGGTGGGAGGAGACCAATATCAGGGCCAATGGGAGTGAGGAGACCAATAAACGGGGCAATGGGTGGGAGGAGACCAATACAGGGGGCAATGGGTGGGAGGAGACCAATATCAGAGCCAATGGGAGCGAGGAGACCAAAACAGGGGGCAATGGGTGGGAGGAGGCCAATATCAGGGCCAATGGGAGCGAGGAGCCCAATACAGGGGCAATGGGAGCGAGGAGACCAATTCAGGGGGCAATGGGTGGGAGGAGACCAATACAGGGGGCAATGGGTGGGAGGAGACCAATACAGGGGGCAATGGGTGGGAGGAGACCAATACAGGGGGTAATGGGAGCGAGGAGACCAATACAGGGTGCAATGGGTGGGAGGACACCAATACAGGAGGCAATGGGTGGAAGGAGACCAATACAGGGGCCAATGGGTGGGAGGAGACCAATACAGGGGGCAATGGGAGTGAGGAGACCAATACAGGGGGCAATGGAAGCGAGGAGACCAATACATGGGGCAATGGGTGGGAGGAGACCAATACAGGGGGCAATGGGAGCGAGGAGACCAATACAGGGGGCAATGAGTGGGAGAAGACCAATACCGAGGCAGTGGGAGCGATGAGACCAATACAGGAGGCAATGGGTGGGAGGAGACCAATACAGGGGCAATGGGAGTGAGGAGACCAATACAGGGGGCAATGGGAGCGAGGAGACCAATAAAGGAGGCAATGAGAGTGAGGAGACCAATACAGGGGGCAATGGGAGTGAGGAGACCAATAAAGGGGGCAATGAGAGTGAGGAGACCAATACAGGGGGCAATGGGAGTGAGGAGACCAATACTGAGGCAAAGGGAGCGAGGAGACCAATACAGGAGGCAATGGGAGCGAGGAGACCAATACAGGGGGCAATGGGTGGGAGGAGACCAATACAGGGGGCAATGGGTGGGAGGAGACCAATACAGGGGGCAGTGGGACTGAGGAGACCAATACTGAGGCAATGGGAGCGAGGAGACCAATACAGGAGGCAATGGGTGGGAGGAGACCAATACAGGGGGCAATGGGTGAGAGGAGACCAATACAGGGGGCAATGGGAGCGAGGAGATCAATACAGGGGGCAATGGGAGCGAGGAGACCAATACAGGGGGCAATGGGAGCGAGGAGACCAATACAGGGGGCAATGGGAGCGAGGAGACCAATACAGGGGGCAATGGGAGCGAGGAGACCAATACTGGGGGCAATGGGTGGGAGAAAATAAATACAGAGGCAATGTGAGCGAGGAGACCAATACAGGGGGCAATGGGAGGGAGGAGACCAATACAGGAGGCAATGGGTGGATGGAGATCAATATCAGGGCAAATGGGAGCAAGGAGCCCAATACAGGGGGCAATGGGTGGGAGGAGACCAATACAGGGGGCAATGGGAGCAAGGAGACCAATACAGGGGGCAATGGGTGGGAGGAGACCAATACAAGGGGCAATGGGAGCAAGGAGACCAATATCAGGGGCAATGTGTGGGAGGAGACCCATACAGGGGCAATGGGAGTGAGGAGACCAATACTGAGGCAATGGGAGCGAGGAGACAAATACAGGAGGCAATGGGTGGGAGGAGACCAATACAGGGGGCAATGGGTGGGAGGAGACCAATACAGGGGGCAATGGGAGCGAGGAGATCAATACAGGGGGCAATGGGAGCGAGGAGACCAATACAGGGGGCAATGGGAGTGAGGAGACCAATACTGAGGCAAAGGTAGCGAGGAGACCAATACAGGAGGCAATGGGAGCGAGGAGACCAATACAGGGGGCAATGGGTGGGAGGAGACCAATACAGGGGGCAATGGGTGGGAGGAGACCAATACAGGGGCAATGGGAGGGAGGAGACCAATACAGGGGCAATGGGAGAGAGGAGCCCCATACAGGGGGCAATGGGAGGGAGGAGACCAATACAGGGGGCAATGGGTGGGAGGAGACCAATACAGGGGGCAATGGGAGTGAGGAGACCAATACAGGGGGCAATGGAAGCGAGGAGACCAATACATGGGGCAATGGGTGGGAGGAGACCAATACAGGGGGCAATGGGAGCGAGGAGACCAATACAGGGGGCAATGGGTGGGAGGAGACCAATACAGGGGGCAATGGGTGGGAGGAGACCAATACAGGGGGCAATGGGTGGGAGGAGACCAATACAGGGGGTAATGGGAGCGAGGAGACCAATACAGGGTGCAATGGGTGGGAGGACACCAATACAGGAGGCAATGGGTGGAAGGAGACCAATACAGGGGGCAATGGGTGGGAGGAGACCAATACAGGGGGCAATGGGAGGGAGGAGACCAATACAGGGGGCAATGGGAGCGAGGAGATCAATACAGGGGGCAATGGGAGCGAGGAGATCAATACAGGGGGCAATGGGAGCGAGGAGACCAATACAGGGGGCAATGGGAGCGAGGAGACCAATACAGGGGGCAATGGGAGCGAGGAGACCAATACAGGGGGCAATGGGAGCGAGGAGACCAATACTGGGGGCAATGGGTGGGAGAAAATAAATACAGAGGCAATGTGAGCGAGGAGACCAATACAGGGGGCAATGGGAGGGAGGAGACCAATACAGGAGGCAATGGGTGGATGGAGATCAATATCAGGGCAAATGGGAGCAAGGAGCCCAATACAGGGGGCAATGGGTGGGAGGAGACCAATACAGGGGGCAATGGGAGCAAGGAGACCAATACAGGGGGCAATGGGTGGGAGGAGACCAATACAAGGGGCAATGGGAGCAAGGAGACCAATATCAGGGGCAATGTGTGGGAGGAGACCCATACAGGGGCAATGGGAGTGAGGAGACCAATACTGAGGCAATGGGAGCGAGGAGACCAATACAGGAGGCAATGGGTGGGAGGAGACCAATACAGGGGGCAATGGGTGGGAGGAGACCAATACAGGGGGCAATGGGAGCGAGGAGATCAATACAGGGGGCAATGGGAGCGAGGAGACCAATACAGGGGGCAATGGGAGTGAGGAGACCAATGCTGAGGCAAAGGTAGCGAGGAGACCAATACAGGAGGCAATGGGAGCGAGGAGACCAATACAGGGGGCAATGGGTGGGAGGAGACCAATACAGGGGGCAATGGGTGGGAGGAGACCAATACAGGGGCAATGGGAGGGAGGAGACCAATACAGGGGCAATGGGAGAGAGGAGCCCCATACAGGGGGCAATGGGAGGGAGGAGACCAATACAGTGTGGAATGGGAGGGAGGAGACCAATACAGGGGGCAATGGGAGGGAGGAGACCAATACAGGGGCAATGGGAGTGAGGAGACCAATACAGGGGGCAATGGGAGCGAGGAGACCAATACAGGGGCAATGGGAGCGAGGAGACCAATACAGGGGGCAATGGGAGCGAGGAGACCAATACAGGGGGCAATGGGAGCGAGGAGACCAATACAGGGGGCAATGGGTGGGAGGAGACCAATACAGGGGGCAATGGGAGGGAGGAGACCAATACAGGGGCAATGGGAGTGAGGAGACCAATACAGGGGGCAATGGGAGCAAGGAGCCCAATACAGGGGGCAATGGGTGGGAGGAGACCAATACAGAGGCAATGGGAGCGAGGAGACCAATACAGGGGGCAATAGGTGGGAGGGGACCAATACAGAGGCAATGGGAGTGAGGAGACCAATACAGGGGGCAATTGGGATTGAGGAGACCAATACAGGGGCAATGGGTGGTAGGAGACCAATACATGGGCAATGGGTGGGAGGAGACCAATATCAGGGAGCATAGTTAGGAGGAGACCAATAGCGCCAAAGATTGAGATGGACCTTGCGGATCATAAGGTCATTGGTACAGCTGTGGTGGCCAAGAGGACCACAGCGGGTGAGAGACCCGCTCACTCTGCACTGGCTGGGGATGGAGCCTGGTCGTTTCCTGCTCTGTGTGTGGGGCTCAGTCCCACACCGGGTGAGAGACCCGCTGACTCCGGACAGGCCGGGGATGCAGTCTGGTCGTTTCCTGTTCTGTTGTTTGAACGTTAATCACCTGTAACTCTGTCTCTTCCTTTTAGGATGAAAATATCATGAGATCCTTGCAGCTCTTTGAAAACGTCATGTAGCTGTTGCCGATTAAGAAAATGCTGCAGGACTCCCAGATTGCGTGATTTTAATGGCACAGTTCGACACAGGGGCTACATCTGGACCTCCCCCTCCACTGGTGCATGCTTCCTGCTGGGGGTGGGGGGGGTGGGGGCGTGACTTCTAACCCAAAAGGGATTCCTGCACAACGATTTTCTACAACAGAAGGCCCATGAACTTGCAAAGAACTTTTCAAGACCCATGTTTGATTTTGTAAAGCATGCTGCATTGTGGAGGTGGGTGAATGGGGACCTGCCAATGATCAGAGATCACTTACACAGCTGGTGTGTGAGAGTCTTATCCTGACTGCTTCAGCAATGTCAGGACAAGCACAGGGCCAGTCCTCACTGCCTTCTCTTCCTCTCTCTCTTCCTCTCTCCTTTTCCCTGTTTCTTTCTCCTTCCTATTCCCATCATTTCTCTCCTTCCCCTCATTTCTCTATCTCTTTTCGCACATTTCTCAGTGGTTTTCCCTTGTTTCCCGCTCTTTCTCCTCATTTATCTCTCTCTTCCCATTATTTCTTTGTATCCCTTTTCTCCTCGTTGTTTTCACATTCTTTGTGCTTCTCATTTTTCTCTCTCTCTTTTGTTTGCTCTTCTCTCCCTCCTTGTTTCTCTCACTCCTTTTACCGTTCATTTTTCTCTTTCCTCCTTTTCCCCCTCATTCTTTTCTCGCTCTCTCTCTCTCTCTCTCTTGCCTATCTTTCTGCCTTGGTGCCTCATATCTCCCTCTCTGTCTTTCCCTTCCCTTTTTCAGCCTGTCCTCCACCAGCTCACTGCCCACCATCCCACAAGGAACATTCCTTCCTATTAAATATATCGTGACCTAACAGGCTCGACGGTTTAAATGTTTTACTTTTCCATATCCGTGGGCCTGTATTAGTTGCTTGGCATTTTTAGAAGTCCACTTTCTCAAAGCTGATATGGAGCAATGTGAGAAATGCAATTGTACGTTATTTTATTTGCATACATGCCCCATAGCACCATGAGCTCAGACTTGCACCATCTCCCACCGCTGTGCTATTTAGCTGAACAGACAAGAAGCCAAATGAGTTCTGTGATGTCATTAGTTGCCAGTATATGTATCATTACATTAATAAATTCTTGGAACCTTTATTGGAGATAACAAACCCTGGAGAAATGATCCTTTGGTCAAAGGGACTTTACTTGTCATCATTTTACAGACGGAGATACGAACAGCGGCAGACATGTGAAGACCGCCTGGTCCATCCAGCCCGTGCCACATAATTGCAACACCTTGTCTCTCACCGTAGACACACTCCCCGAAACTGTCTGATCTCCGCGAGAGGTGAACAAACAGTTAGAAACGCAGGCCAACTTTGTGCGGGAGGAAATAGAATAAATTCCTCTCTGACCCCCTTAGGTGATCAGAACATGAATTCCCTACACTACGTACCTTTTATAATAAGTCATCTCCGCCCCAGCCACAAACACGACCAGCTCTCGTTTGAAGGAGTTCAGTGAAGTTTGAGGTGTTTGAGGCAGGTGGAATCCAATTTGAAATGATTAGCTGCTGACACCGAGTTTAGGATTTTAGTCTTCTCTAACTCAGGCAGTCTCTGAGTTGAGGATGACTTGCTTCTCAGGTGACTGATGAGACCAATTCAGGATCTCCAGTCTCTGTCACAGGTGGGGCAGACGGTGGTTTCAGGGTCGGGTGGGTGGGGTGTTTGGGTTGCCGTGCGCTCCTTCCGCTGTTTGTACTTGGCTTCCGCATGCTCCCGGCAAAGAGACGCAAAGTGTTCCGGCGCCTTCCCAGATGCTCCTCCTCCTTCAGGAATCTAATATTCCAGTGAGCACTGACCACGTGTGACTGTTCATGAGGCATCGAGGAGTGCTTTGTCCACTTACAATTATGAACAGAATCGCAAGCACCCACTGCCTCTTCCTACTCACGACCTCTAACCATTGCCAATCCCACTGAGCCGGACTCGCAGACTGCACTCACTGATTTGCTCTCAATCTGCGGTGGCTGGCCAATCGTCTCCCAGTTCAACAAGGGTCTGCTGAACACTTTACTCATTTCACTTCTGGCCAACAGTACATTAAAAGCAAATGTTACATTAAATTTGTGATTATTTTCCAGTAGTCAGTCAGTTGTTTAGCCTCACTGAGCCAATGCCCAGAAGATGGCCCTGGAGCTATTCTGGGCGTGAGCAGGAGGGGAGGCTTTCCAATAAACTGCTGACCTTCAAGGAAAAGGGAAAAATCATTGCTCCTGGTCCTGATCACCGCTCTCAATCCCCACTCTTTCTCCTGCTGTTTCTCCCTCTCCCTCTCCCACTCCCTCTCCTACTCCCACTCCCACTCTCACTCCCTCTACCTCTACCTCTCACTCTCACTCTTCCTCGCTCTCTCGCCCGCTCCCACTTCCACTCCCACACCCTCTCCCACTCGCTCTCCCTCTCACACCCACACTCCCTCACTCCCTCTCCCCCTCCCTCTCATGCTATATCTCAATCTCACTCTCCCTCGATCTCTCTCACCCGCTCCCACTCCCACATTCTCTCCCTCTCCCACTCACTCTCCCTCTCCCACTCCCTCACTCCCTCTCCATCTTCCACTCCCTCTCCCACTCACTCTATATCACTCACACTCGCACTCTCCCTCCCTCTCCCTTTTCCACTCACTCTCTCACACACTCTACCTCGCCCTCTCCCTCTCCAACACCCTGTCCCTCTCACTCTGCCTTTCCCACTCCCACTCTCACACACTCACCCGCTCTCACTCCCTCTCCCACTCCCTCTCCCACGCACTCTCCTACTTCCACGCCCACTCCCTCCCCCACTCCCTCTCCCACACACACTCTCTCTTTCCCACTCCCACTCCCACACACTCTCCCTCTCCCACTTCCTCTCCCACTCTCATTCTCTCTCCCACTCACTCGCCTAATCACTCTCCATCTCCCACTGCCATTCCCTCTCCCATGCCCTCTTCCATTCCCTCTCCCACTCCCTCTCCCAAACACTCTCCCACTCCCACACACACTCCTTCTCCCTCACCCTCACCCACTCCCTCTCCCAATCCCTCTCCCACTCCGTGTCCCACTCTCCCACTCCGTGTCCCCCTCTCCCACTCCGTGTCCCCCTCTCCCACTCCCTCTCCCACTCCCTCTCCCACTCCCTCTCCCACTCCCTCTCTCTCTCTCACTCCCTCTCCCAAACACTCTCCCTCTCCCACTCCAACACACTCTCCTTCTCCCTCACCCTCACCCACTCCATCTCCCTCTCCCTCTCCCAATCCCTCTCCCACTCTGTGTCCCACTCTCCCACTCCCTCTCCCAATCCTTGTCCCACTCTGTGTCCCACTCCCTCTCCCACACCCACTCACTCTCCCTTTCCCTCTCCCTCTTCCTCTCTCACACACACACTCCCTCTCTCTCTCCCACTCTATTCCCTCTCCCACTCCCACACTCTCCCTCTCCCAATCCCTCTCCTTCTCCCTCACCCACTCCCTCTCCCACTCGCTCTCGCTCTCCCTCTCCCACTGCCTCTCACTCTCCCATTCACTCTCCCATTCACTCTCCCTCTCCCTCTCCCATTCACTCTCCCTCTCCCACTCACTCTCCCTCTCCCTCTCCCATTCCCTCTCCCATTCCCATTCCCTCTCCCACTTCCATTCCCTCTCCCACTCCCTCTCACTCACCCACTCCCTCTCCCCCTCACTCTCCCACTCACACTCCCTCTTCCTTTCCCACACACTCTCCCACTCCCTCTCCCTCTCCCACTCACTCTCCCTCTCCCACTCCCACTCACTCTCCCTCTCCCACACACTCTCCCTCTCCCACTCCTTCTCCCTCTCCCACTCCCAAACACTATCCCTCTCCCTCTTCCACTCCTGCACACCCCCTCTCCCAATCCCTCACCCACTCCCACGCGCTCTCCCACTCGCTCTCCCACGCACTCTCCCTCTCCCTCTCCCACTCCCATTCCCCCTCAAACTCCCATTCCCTCTCCCACTCCCAAATACGCTCCCTCTCTCTCTCCCACTCCCACACACTCTCCCTCTACCTCTCCCCCTCCCACTCCGTCTCCCACTCCCACTCACTCTGCCACTCACTCTCATTGTCCCTCTCCCACACACTCTCCCTCTCCCACTCCCTCTCCCACGCCTATTCCCTCTCCCTCTCCCACTCCCACTTCCATTCCTTCACCCACCCCCCTCTCCCAGGTCCCATTCCCACTTCCCCTTCCTCTCCCTCTCCCACTCCCTCTCTCTCTCCCACTCCCTCTCTCACTCACTCTCCCACTCCGTCTCCCACTCAATCTCCCACTCCCTCTCCCACTCTCCCTCTCCCACTCTCATCCCTCTCCCACTTCCTCTCCCACTCCTTCTCCCTCTCCCTCTCCCTCTCCCTCTCCCACACACTCACCCTCTCCCACTCCCATTCCCTCTCCCACTCCCATTCCCTCTCCCACTCCCAAATACGCTCCCACACATTCTCCCACGCCTATTCCCTCTCCCTCTCCCACTTCCATTCCCTCTCCCAGGTCCCATTCCCCCTCCCCTTCCTCTCCCTCTCCCACTCCCTCTCTCTCTCCCACTCCCTCTCTCTCTCCCACTCCCTCTCTCACTCACTCTCCCACTCACTCTCCCACTCTCCTTCTCCCACTCTCCCTCTCTCATCCCTCTCCCACTTTCTCTCCCACTCCTTCTCCCTCTCCCTCTCCCACACACTCTCCCTCTCCATCTCCCACTCCCATTCCCTCTCCCATTCCCTCTCCCATTCCCTCTCCCACTCCCACTCCCTCTCCCACGCCCCCTCCCTCTCCAAGTCCCATTCCCTCTCCCTCTCCCTCTCCCTCTCCCACTCCCCCTTCCTCTCCCACTCACACTACCACTCACTCTCCCACTCCCTCTCCCACTTGCTCCTCCAATTCTTCTCCCTCTCCCACTCCCTCTCCCTGCCCACTCCCTCTCTCCCTCTCCCACTCCCTCTCCCACTCCCTCTTCCACTCCCTCTCCCACTCACTCTCCCTCTCCCTCTCCCACTCCCATTCCCTCTCCCACTCTCACACACACTCCCTTTCCCATGCCCCCTCCCTCTCCAAGTCCCATTCCCTCTCCCTCTCCCTCTCCCTCTCCTACTCCCCCTTCCTCTCCCACTCACACTCCCATTCCATTTCCCACTGCCACTCCCACTCCCTCACCCATTCCCTCTCCCACTTGCTCCCCCAATCCTTCTCCCTCACCCACTCCCTCTCCCCGCCCACTCCCTCTCTCCCTCTCCCACTCCCTCTCCCACTCCCTCTTCCACTCCCTCTCCCACTCACTCTCCCACTCCCTCTCCCACTTGCTCCCCCAATCCTTCTCCCTCTCCCTGCCCACTCCCTCTCTCCCTCTCCCACTCCCTCTCCCACTCCCTCTTCCACTCCCTCTCCCACTCACTCTCCCACTCCCTCTCCCTGCCCTCTCCCACTCTCACACACTTTCCCTGTCCCACTCCCTCTCCCACTCACTCTCCCTCTCCCACTCCCTCTCCCACTCACTCTCCCTCTCCCACTCACTCTCCCTCTCCCAAACACTCTCCCTCTCCCAAACACTCTCCCTCTTCCACACACTCTCCCTCTCCTACTCCCACGGCTTCTGCCACTCCCTCACCCACTCCCTCGCCCACTCGCATTCCCTCTCCCACAAACTCTTCCTCTCCATCTCCAAATCCCTCTCCCACTCCCTCTCGCTCTCCACTCTCTCTCCATGTCCTACTCCCTCTCCCTCGCCCATTCGCACTCCCCCTCTCCCACTCTCATCCTCTCCCACTTCCTCTCCCACTTCCTCTCCCACTCCTTCTCCCTCTCCCTCACACTCTCCCTCTCCCTCTCCCACTCCCATTCCCTCTCCCACTCCCAAATACGCTCCCTCTCCCTCCCCCACACACTCTCCCTCTACCTCCCACTCCCACTCCCCCTCCCACTCCCACTCACTGCCACTCAATCCCACTCCCTCTCCCACTCCCAGTCCCTCTCCCACGCCCCCTCCCTCTCCAAGTCCATTCCCTCTCCCTCTCCCTCTCACATTATCCCTTCCTCTCCCACTCACACTCCCACTACATTTCCCACTCTCACTCCCACTCCCACTCCCTCACCCACTCCCTCTCCCACTTGTTCCCCCAATCCTTCTCCCTCTCCCACTCACTCTCCCACAACCTCTCCCTGCCCACTCCCTCTCTCCCTCTCATATCCCTCTCCCACTCCCTATCCCACTCCCACTCCCATTCCCTCTCCCTCTCACTCTCCCACTCTCACACACTCTCCCTTTCCCACTCCCTTTCCCACTCCCTCTCCCACTCACTCTCCCTCTCCCACTCCCTCTCCAACTCACTCTCCTTCTCCCAAACACTCTCCCTCTCCCAAACACTCTCCTTCTCCCACACACTCTCCCTCTCCTACTCCCACGGCCCCTGCCACTCCCTCTCCCACTCCCTCGCCCACTCGCATTCCCTCTCCCACAAACTCTTCCTCTCCATCTCCAAATCCCTCTCCCACGCCCCCTCCCTCTCCAAGTCCCATTCCCTTTCCCACTCACACTCCCAGTCCTTCTCCCTCTCCCACTCACTCTCCCACTCACTCTCCCACTCACTCTCCCTGCCCACTCCCTCTCTCCCTCTCCCATCCCTCTCCCACTCCCACTCCCTCTCCCTCTCCCTCTCCCACTCCCTCTCCCACTCCCTCTTTCACTCCCTCTCCCACTCGCTCTCCCTGCTCACTCCCTCTCACCCTCCCACTCCCACACACTCTCCCTTTCCCACTCCCTTTCCCACTCCCTTTCCCACTCACTTTCCCACTCTCTTTCCCAATCCCTCTCCCACTCACTCTCCCTCTCCCACTCCCTCTCCACTCTCACTCCCTCTCCCACTCACTCTCCCTCTCCCAAACACTCTCCCTCTCCCAAACACTCTCCCTCTCCCACACACTCTCTCTCTCCTACTCCCACGGCCTCTGCCACTCCATCTCCCACTCCCTCGCCCACTCGCATTCCCTCTCCCACAAACTCTTCCTCTCCATCTCCAAATCCCTCTCCCACTCCCTCTCGCTCTCCACTCTCTCTCCCTGTCCGACTCCCTCTCCCCCTCCCAATTCCACTCCCCCTCCCATTCCCACTCCCCCTCCCATTCCCACTCCCCCTCCCACTCCCACTCCTTCTCCCTCTCCCACTACCACTTCCAAAAACTCTCCCTCTCCCACTCCCCACACTTTCCCTCTCCCTCAACCACTCCCTCTCCAACTCCCTCTCCCACTCGCACTCACTTTCCCGCTCCCACACCCTCTCCATCTCCCTCACCCACTCCTCTCCCTCTCCCACTCCCTCTCCCTCTCCCTCTCCCTCTGCCACACCCTCACTCTCACCCACTCCCACTCCCTCACCCACTCCACTCCCCGCACTCTCCCTCTCCCCCTCCCAATCCCTCTCCCTCACCCACTCCCTCTCTCACTCCCTCTCTCACTCCCTCTCCCTCTCGAACTCATTCTCCCGCTCCCACTCCCTCTCCCTCTCGCACTCACTCTCCCTCTCGCTCTCTCCCACTCCCTCTCACTCTCCCACTCCCTCTCCCTGTCCGACACCCTCTCCCATTCCCACTCACTCTCCCACTCCCTCTCCCACTCACTCTCCCTCTCCCACTCACTCTCCCTCTCCCGCTCCCTGCCCACTCCCTCTCTCTCTCCCACTCCCATTCCCCCTCCCACTCCCACACACGCTCACTCTCCCACACACTCTCACTTTCCCACTCCCACGCCCGAACACTCTCCCTCTCCCTCTCCCACACACTCTCCCTCTCCCTCTCCCAATCCCTCTCTAACTCCCTCTCCCTCTCGCACTCACTTTCCCGCTCCCACACCCTCTCCATCTCCCTCACCCACTCCCTCTCCCTCTCTCACTCACTCTCCCTCTCTCTCTCTCCCACTCCCTCTCACTCTCCCATGACCACTCACTCTCGCACTCACTCTCCCTCTCCCTCTCCCACTCCCTCTCCCTCTCCCTCTCCCTCTCCCTCTCCCTCTGCCACACCCTCACCCTCATCCTCACCCACTCCCACTCCCTCACCCACTCCCACTCCACTCCCGCACTCTCCCTCTCCCCCTCCCAATCCCTCTCCCTCACCCACTCCCTCTCTCACTCCCTCTCTCACTCCCTCTCCCTCTCGAACTCATTCTCCCGCTCCCACTCCCTCTCCCTCTCGCACTCACTCTCCCTCTCGCTCTCTCCCACTCCCTCTCACTCTCCCACTCCCTCTCCCTGTCTGACACTCTCTCCCATTCCCACTCACTCTCCCACTCCCTCTCCCACTCACTCTCCCTCTCCCGCTCCCTGCCCACTCCCTCTCTCTCTCCCACTCCCATTCCCCCTCCCACTCCCACACACGCTCACTCTCCCACACACTCTCACTTTCCCACTCCCACGCCCAAACACTCTCCCTCTCCCTCTCCCACACACTCTCCATCTCCTTCTCCCTCTTCCTCACCCACACCATCTCCTTCACCCTCTCCCACTCCCTCTCCCTCTTTCTCTCCCACACACTCTCCCTCTCCCTCTCCCACTCCCTCTCCCACACCCTCTCCCTCTCCCTCTCCCACACACTCTCCCTCTCCCTCTCCCACACTCTTCCTCTCTCACACACTCTCCCTCTCCCACTCCCTCTCCCACTCACTCTCCCTTCTCATTCCCTCTCACTCTCCCACTCCCACACACTCTCCCTTTCCCACTCCCTTTCCCACTCTCTTTCCCAATCCCTCTCCCACTCAATCTCCCTCTCGCACTCCCTCTCCCACTCTCACTCCCTCTCCCACTCACACTCCCTCTCCCACTCACTCTCCCTCTCCCACTCACTCTCCCTCTCCCGCTCCCTGCCCACTCCCTCTCTCTCTCCCACTCCCATTCCCTCTCCCACTCCCACACACGCTCACTCTCCCACACACTCTCACTTTCCCACTCCCACGCCCAATTATTAAGGATGTCATAGCAGTGCATCTGGAAAATGGTGACATGATAGGTCCAAGTCAGCATGGATTTGTGAAAGGGAAATCATGCTTGACAAATCTTCTGGAATTTTTTGAGGATGTTTCCAGTAAAGTGGACAAAGGAGAACCAGTTGATGTGGTATATTTGGACTTTCAGAAGGCTTTCGACAAGGTCCCACACAAGAGATTAATGTGCAAAGTTAAAGCACATGGGATTGGGGGTAGTGTGCTGACGTGGATTGAAAACTGGTTGTCAGACAGGAAGCAAAGAGTAGGAGTAAACGGGTACTTTTCAGAATGGCAGGCAGTGACTAGTGGAGTGCCGCAAGGTTCTGTGCTGGGGCCCCAGCTGTTTACATTGTACATTAATGATTTAGACGAGGGGATTAAATGCAGTATCTCCAAATTTGCGGATGATACTAAGTTGGGTGGCAGTGTGAGCTGCGAGGAGGATGCTATTAGGCTGCAGAGTGACTTGGATAGGTTAGGTGAGTGGGCAAATGCATGGCAGATGAAGTATAATGTGGATAAATGTGAGGTTATCCACTTTGGTGGTAAAAACAGAGAGACAGACTATTATCTGAATGGTGACAGATTAGGAAAAGGGAAGGTGCAACGAGACCTGGGTGTCATGGTACATCAGTCATTGAAGGTTGGCATGCAGGTACAGCAGGCGGTTAAGAAAGCAAATGGCATGTTGGCCTTCATAGCGAGGGGATTTGAATACAGGGGCAGGGAGGTGTTGCTACAGTTGTACAGGGCCTTGGTGAGGCCACACCTGGAGTATTGTGTACAGTTTTGGTCTCCTAACTTGAGGAAGGACATTCTTGCTATTGAGGGAGTGCAGCGAAGGTTCACCAGACTGATTCCCGGGATGGCGGGACTGACCTATCAAGAAAGATTGGATCAATTGGGCTTGTATTCACTGGAGTTCAGAAGAATGAGAGGGGACCTCATAGAAACGTTTAAAATTCTGACGGGTTTAGACAGGTTAGATGCAGAAAGAATGTTCCCAATGTTGGGGAAGTCCAGAACCAGGGGTCACAGTCTGAGGATAAGGGGTAAGCCATTTAGGACCGAGATGAGGAGAAACTTCTTCACCCAGAGAGTGGTGAACCTGTGGAATTCTCTACCACAGAAAGTAGTTGAGGCCAATTCACTAAATATATTCAAAAGGGAGTTAGATGAAGTCCTTACTACTCGGGGGATCAAGGGTTATGGCGAGAAAGCAGGAAGGGGGTACTGAAGTTTCATGTTCAGCCATGAACTCATTGAGTGGCGGTGCGGGCTAGAGGGGCTGAATGGCCTGCTCCTGCACCTATTTTCTATGTTTCTATGTTTCTATCTCCCACTCCCTCGCCCACTCGCATTCCCTCTCCCACAAACTCTTCCTCTCCATATCCAAATCCCTCTCCCACTCCCTCTCGCTCTCCACTCTCTCTCCCTGTCCGACTCCCTCTCCCTCGCCCATTCCCACTCCCCCTCCCATTCCCACTCCCCCTCCCACTCCCACTCCCCCTCCCACTCCCACTCCCACTCCTTCTCCCTCTCCCAGTAGCACTTCCAAAAACTCTCCCTCTCCCACTCCCACACTTTCCCTCTCCCTCAACCACTCCCTCTCCAACTCCCTCTCCCTCTCGCATGCACTTTCCCGCTCCCACACCCTCTCCATCTCCCTCACCCACTCCCTCTCCCTCTCGCACTCACTCTCCCTCTCTCTCTCTCCCACTCCCTCTCACTCTCCCACTACCACTCACTCTCGCACTCACTCTCCCTCTCCCACTCCCTCTCCCTCTCCCTCTCCCTCTCCCTCTGCCACACCCTCACCCTCACCCACTCCCACTCCCTCACCCACTCCCACTCCACTCCCGCACTCTCCCTCTCCCCCTCCCAATCCCTCTCCCTCACCCACTCCCTTTCTCACTCCCTCTCTCACTCCCTCTCCCTCTCGAACTCATTCTCCCGCTCCCACTCCCTCTCCCTCTCGCACTCACTCTCCCTCTCGCTCTCTCCCACTCCCTCTCACTCTCCCACTCCCTCTCCCTGTCCGACACCCTCTCCCATTCCCACTCACTCTCCCACTCCCTCTCCCACTCACTCTCACTCTCCCTCTCCCGCTCCCTGCCCACTCCCTCTCTCTCTCCCACTCCCATTCCCCCTCCCACTCCCACACACGCTCACTCTCCCACACACTCTCACTTTCCCACTCCCACGCCCAAACACTCTCCCTCTCCCTCTCCCACACACTCTCCATCTCCTTCTCCCCCTTTCTCACCCACACCATCTCCCTCACCCTCTCCCACTCCCTCTCCCTCTTCCTCTCCCAAACACTCTCCCTCTCCCTCTCCCACTCCCTCTCCCACACCCTCTCCCTCACACTCTCCCACTCCCTCTCCCTCTTCCTCTCCCACACTCTAGCTCTCCCACACACTCTCCCTCTCCCACTCCCTCTCCCTCGCCCCTCCATTCCCTCGCCCCCCATTCCCTCTCCCACTTCCACTCCCTCTCCCACACCCACAAACTCTCCCTCTCCCACACACACTCTCACTCCCTTGCCCCCTCCCATTCCCTCTCCCACTCCCATTCCCCCTCCCACTCCCACACACGCTCGCTCTCCCACTCACACACACTCTCCCTCTCCCTCTCCCTCTCCCACTCCCTCTCCCACTCCCTCTCACTCTGCCTCTCCCACTCAACATCCCTCTCCCACACACTCTCCCTCTCCCAGTCCCTCGCTCAAACCCACTCCCACTCCCATTCCCACTCCCCCTCCCACTCCCACTACCACTTCCAAACACACTCCCTCTCCCTCTCCCACACTCTCCCTCTCCCTCTGCCACACCCTCTCCCTCACCCACTCCCACTCCCTCACCCACTCCCACTCCACTCCCGCACTCTCCCTCTCCCCCTCCCAATCCCTCTCCCTCACCCACTCCCTCTCCCACTCCCTGTCCCACTCACTTTCCCTATCCCACTCCGTCTCCCTCTCCCTCTAACTGTCCCACTCACTCTCCCTCTCACTCTCCCACTCGCTCTCCCACACTCTACCTCTCCCACTCCCATTTCCTCTCCCACTCACTCTCCCTCTCACTCTCCCACTCGCTCTCCCACTCTCTACCTCTCCCACTCCCATTTCCTGTCCCACTCACTCTCCCTCACCCTCTCCCACTCCCTCTCCCATTCCCACTCACTCTACCTCTCTCACTCCCTGTCCCTCTCCCACTCCCTGTCCCTCTTCCACTCCCTGTCCCTCTCCCTCTCCCACACACTCGCTCTCTCTCACCCATTCCCACTCCTAGTCCCTCTCCCTCTTCCACTCCCACGCCCATTACCTCTCCCCCCCCACTCCCACGCCTCCTCCCACGCCCCCTCCCTCTCCCAGTCCCATTCCCTCTCCCACTTCCTCTCCCACTTCCTCTCCCACATCCTCTCCCACTCCCACTCCCACTTTCACTCCCTCTCCCTCTCCCACTCATTCTCCCTCTCCCACTCACTCTCCCGCTCCCATTCCCACTCCTCCTCGCACTCACTGTACCACTCACTCTCCCGCTCCCATTCCCACTCCTCCTCCCTCTTCCACACACTCTCCCTCTCCCACACACTCTCCCTCTCCCACACACTCTCCCTCTCCCACTCCATCTCCCTCTCCCACTCCATCTCCCATACACTCTCCAACTCCCACTCCCTCTCCCACTCGCTCGCCCCCACCCACTCCCTCTCTACTTCCACTCCCTCTCCCACTCCCACAAACTCTCCCTCTCCCACACACTCTCCCACTCCCTCTCCCACTCACTCTCCCTCTCCCACTCACTCTCCCTCTCCCAAACACTCTCCCTCTCCCTAACACTCTCCCTCTCCCACACACTCTACCTCTCCTACTCCCACGGCCTCTGCCACTCCCTCGACAACTCGCATTCCCTCGCCCACAAACTCTTCCTCTCCATCTCCAAATCCCTCTCCCACGCCCCCTCCCACTCCAAGTCCCATTCCCTCTCCCACTCACACTCCCACTCCATTTCCCTCTCCCACTCCCAACTCCCACTCCCTCACCCACTCCCTCTCCCACTTGCTCCCCCAATCCTTCTCACTCTCCCACTCACTCTCACACTCACTCTCCCACTCACTCTCCCTGCCCACTCCCTCTCTCCCTCTCCCATCCCTCTCCCACTCCCACTCCCTCTTCCACTCCCTCTCCCACTCACTCTCCAACTCCCTCTCCCTGCCCACTCCCTCTCCCTCTCAATCTCCCACTCCCACACACTCTCCCTTTCCCAATCCCTTTCCCACTCCCTTTCCCACTCCCTCTACCACTCACTCTCCCTCTACCACTCCCTCTCCCACTCCCTCTCCCTCTCCCACTCCCTCTCCCACTCACTCTCCCTCTCCCAAACACTCTCCCTCTCCCAAACACTCCCTCTCCCGCACACTCTCTCTCTCTCCTACTCCCACGGCCTCTGCCACTCCATCTCCCACTCCCTCGCCCACTCGCATTCCCTCTCCCACAAACACTTCCTCTCCATCTCCAAATCCCTCTCCCATTCCCTCTCGCTCTCCACTCTCTCTCCCTGTCAGACTTCCTCTCCCTCGCCCATTCCCACTCCCACTCCCACTCCTTCTCCCTCTCCCACTACCACTTCCAAACACACTCCCTCTCCCACTCCCACAGTCTTCCTCTCCCTCTCCCACTCACTCTCCCACTCACACTCACTCTTCCTCTCCCTCTCCCTCTCCCTCTCCCTCTCCCTCTCCCTCTCCCTCTCCCACTCACTCTCCCTCTCCCACTACCACTTCCAAACAATCTCCCTCTCCCACTCCCACACTCTCCCTCTCCCTTTGTCACACCCTCTCCCTCTCCCTCTCCCACTCCCACTCCCACTCACTCTCCCTCTCCCACTCAACATCCCTCTCCTTCACACTCTCCCTCTCCCACTCCCTCGCTCACACCCACTCCCACTCCCATTCCCACTCCCCCTCCCACTCCCACTACCACTTCCAAACACACTCCCTCTCCCTCACCCACACTCTCGATCTCCCTCTGCCACACCCTCTCCCTCACCCACTCCCACTCCCTCACCCACTCCCACTCCACTCCTGCACTCTCCCTCTCCCCCTACCAATCCCACTCCCTCTCCCACTCCCTGTCCCACTCACTCTCCCACTCACTGTCCCTATCCCACTCCATCTCCCTCTCCCTCTAACTGTCCCACTCACTCTCCCTCTCCCTCTTCCACTCGCTCTCCCACACTCTACCTCTCCCACTCCCATTTCCTCTCCCACTCACTCTCCCTCATCCTCTCCCACTCTCTCTCCCATTCCCACTCACTCTACCACTCCCACTCCCTGTCCCTCTCCCACTCCCTGTCCCTCTCCCTCTCCCACACACTCGCTCTCTCTCACCCATTCCCACTCCTAGTCCCTCTCGCTCTTCCACTCCCACTCCCATTACCTCTCCCCCCGCTCCCACGCCTCCTCCCACGCCTCCTCCCTCTCCCTCTCCCTCTCCCACTCCCTCTCCCACTCCCTCTCCCACTTCCTCTCCCACTTCCTCTACCACATCCTCTCCCACTCCCACTCCCACTCCCTCTCCCTCTCCCACTCATTCTCCCTCTCCCACTCCCTCTCCGTCTCAATCTCCCACACCCACACACTCTCCCTTTCCCACTCCCTTTCCCACTCCCTTTCCCACTCCCTTTCCCACTCCCTCTCACTCTCCCTCTCCCACTCCCTCTCCCATTCCCACTCACTCTACCTCTCCCACTCCCTTTCCCTCTCCCACTCCCTGTCCCTCTCCCTCTCCCACACACTCGCTCTCTCTCATCCATTCCCACTCCTAGTCCCTCTCGCTCTTCCACTCCCACTCCCATTACCTCTCCCCCCCCCTCTCCCACGCCTCCTCCCCACGCCCCCTCCCTCTCCCTCTCCCTCTCCCACTCCCACTTTCACTCCCTCTCCCTCTCCCACTCCTCTCCCTCTCCCACTCCCTCTCCCTCTCAATCTCCCACACCCACACACTCTCCCTTTCCCACTCCCTTTCCCACTCCCTTTCCCACTCCCTTTCCCACTCACTTTCCCACTCCCTCTCCCACTCACTCTCCCTCTCCCACTCCCTCTCCCACTCCCTCTCCCTCTCCCAAACACTCTCCCTCTCCCAACACTCTCCCTCTCCCACACACTCTCTCTCTCCTACTCCCATGGTCTGCCACTCCCTCGCCGACTCGCATTCCCTCTCCCACAAACACTTCCTCTCCATCTCCAAATCCCTCTCCCACTCCCTCTCGCTCTGCACTCTCTCTCCCTGTCCCGACTCCCTCTCCCTCGCCCATTCCCACTCCCCCTCCCACTCCCACTCCTTCTCCCTCTCCCACTACCACTTCCAAACACTCTCCCTCTCCCATTCCCACACTCTCCCTCTCCCTCTCCCTTTGCCACCCCCTCGAACCTCACCCACTCCCTCTCCAACTCCCTCTCCCTCTCGCACTCACTCTCCCGCTCCCACACCCTCTCCATCTCCCTCACCCACTCCCTCTCCCTCTCGCACTCACTCTCCCTCTCTCTGTCTCCCACACACTCTCCCTTTCCCACTCCCTTTCCCACTCCCTTTCCCACTCCCTTTCCCACTCCCTTTCCCACTCCCTCTCACTCTCCCTCTCCCACTCCCTCTCCCATTCCCACTCACTCTACCTCTCCCACTCCCTGTCCCTCTCCCACTCCCTGTCCCTCTCCCTCTCCCACACACTCGCTCTCTCTCACCCATTCCACTCCTAGTCCCTCTCTCTCTTCCACTCCCACTCCCATTACCTCTCCCCCCCTCTCCCACGCCTCCTCCCACGCCCCCTCCCTCTCCCTCTCCCTCTCCCACTCTCTCTCCCTCTCCCTCTCCCACTCCCTCTCCCTCTCCCTCTCCAAATCACTCTTCCTCTCCCACGACCATTTCCAAACACTCTCCCTCTCCCACTCCCACACTCTCCCTCTCCCTTTGTCACACCCTCTCCCTCACCCACTCCCTCTCTCACTCCCTCTCTCACTCCCTCTCCCTCTCGCACTCACTCTCCCACTCCCACTCCCTCTTCCTCTCGCACTCACTAGCCCGCTCGCTCTCTCCCATTCCCTCTCACTCTCCCACTCCCTCTCCCTGTCCTACACCCTCTCCCATTCCCACTCACTCTCCCACTCCCTCTCCCAATCACTCTCCCTCTCCCGCTCCCTGTCCCTCTCCCGCTCCCTGTCCCTCTCCCGCTCCCTGCCCACTCCCTCTCTCTCTCCCACTCCCATTCCCCCTCCCACTCCCACACACGCTCGCTCTCCCACACACTCTCCCTCTCCTACGCCCAAACACTCTCCCTCTCCCACACCCTCTCCCACACACTCTTCCACTCCCTCTCCCACTCCCTCTCCCTCACCCTCTCCCACTCCCTCTCCCTCTTCCTCTCCCACACTCTCCCTCTCCCACACACTCTCCCTCTCCCACTCCCTCTCCCTCCCCCCCCATTCCCTCTCCCACTTCCACTCCCTCTCCCACAATCTCTCCCTCTCCCACACACACTCTCACTCCCCTCGCCCCCTCCCATTCCCTCTCCCACTCCCATTCCCCCTCCCACTCCCACACACGCTCGCTCTCCCACTCACACACACTCTCCCTCTCCCTCTCCCTCTCCCTCTCCCACTCCCACCTCCCACTCCCTCTCCCACTCACTCTCCCACTCACTCTCCCACTCACTCTCCCACTCACTCTCCCTGCCCACTCCCTCTCTCCCTCTCCCACTCCCTCTCCCACTCACTCTCCCACTCCCTCTCCCTGCCCACTCTCTCTCCCTCTCCCTGCCCACTCTCTCTCCCTCTCAATCTCCCACTCCCACACACTCTCCCTTTCCCACTCCCTTTCCCACTCCTTTTCCCACTCCCTCTCCCACTCACTCTCCCTCTCCCACTCACTCTCCCACTCCCTCTCCCTCTCCCACTCCCTCTCCCACTCACTCTCCTCTCCCAAACACTCTCCCTCTCCCAAACACTCTCCCTCTCCCACACACTCTCTCTCTCCTACTCCCACGGCCTCTGCCACTCCCTCTCCCACTCCCTCGCCCACTCGCATTCCCTCTCCCACAAACACTTCCTCTCCATCTCCAAATCCCTCTCCCACTCCCTCTCGCTCTCCATTCTCTCTCCCTGTCCGACTTCCTCTCCCTCGCCCATTCCCACTCCCCCTCCCACTCTCACTCTTTCTCCCTCTCCCACTACCATTTCCAAACATTCTCCCTCTCCCACTCCCACACTCTCCCTCTCCCTCTCCCTTTGCCACACCCTCTCCCTCACCCACTCCCTCTCCAACTCCCTCTCCCTCTCGCACTCACTCTCAGGCTCCCCCACCCTCTCCATCTCCCTCACCCACTCCCTCTCCCTCTCGTACTCACTCTCCCTCTCTCTCTCTCCCACTCCCTCTCACTCCAACTCACTCTCCCACTACCACTCACTCTCCCACTCACTCTCCCTCTCCCTCTCCCACTCCCTCTCCCTCTCCCTCTCCCACTCACTCTCCCTCTCCCACTACCACTTCCAAACAATCTCCCTCTCCCACTCCACACTCTCCCTCTCCCTTTGTCACACCCTCTCCCTCACCCACTCCCTCTCTCACTTCCTCGCCCCCTCCCATTCCCATTCCCCCTCCCACTCCCACACACGCTCGCTCTCCCACTCACACACACTCTCCCTCTCCCTCACCCTCTCCCACTCCCACTCCCACTCACTCTCCCTCTCCCAATCAACATCCCTCTCCTACACACTCTCCCTCTCCCACTCCCTCGCTCACACCCACTCCCACTCCCATTCCCCACTCCCCCTCCCACTCCCACTACCACTTCCAAACACACTCCCTCTCCCTCTCCCACACTCTCCCTCTCCCTCTGCCACACCCTCTCCCTCACCCACTCCTACTCCCTCACCCACTCCCACTCCACTCCCGCACTCTCCCTCTCCCCCTACCAATCCCTCTCCCTCACCCACTCCCTCTCCCATTCCCTGTCCCACTCACTCTCCCACTCACTGTCCCTATCCCACTCCATCTCCCTCTCCCTCTAACTGTCCCACTCACTCTCCCTCTCCCTCTCCCACTCGCTCTCCCACACTCTACCTCTCCCACTCCCAAACACTCTCCCTCTCCCTCTCCCACACACTCTCCATCTCCTTCTCCCTGTCCCTCACCCACACCATCTCCCACTCCCTCTCCCTCTTCCTCTCCCACACACTCTCCCACACACTCTCCCTCTCCCTCGCCCACACCTTCTCCCACACCTTCTCCCACACCCTCTCCCACACACTCTTCCACTCCCTCTCCCACTCCCTCTCCCTCACCCTCTCCCACTCCCTCTCCCTCTTCCTCTCCCACACTCTCCCTCTCCCACACACTCCCTCTCCCACTCCCTCTCCCTCCCCCCCCATTCCCTCTCCCACTTCCACTCCCTCTCCCACTCGCACAAACTCTCCCTCTCCCACACACACTCTCACTCCCTCGCCCCCTCCCATTCCCACTCCCACTCCCATTCCCCCTCCCACTCCCACACACGCTCGCTCTCCCACTCACACACACTCTCCCTCTCCCTCTCCCTCTCCCACTCCCACTCCCACTCCCACTCACTCTCCTCTCCCACTCAACATCCCTCTCCCACACCCTCTCCCAATCCCTCGCTCACACCCATTCCCACTCCCATTCCCACTCCCCCTCCCACTCCCACGACCACTTCCAAACACACTCCCTCTCCCTCTCCCACACTCTCCCTCTCCCTCTGCCACACCCTCTCCCTCACCCACTCCCACTCCCTCACCCACTCCCACTCCACTCCCACACTCTCTCTCTCCCCCTCCTAATCCCTCTCCCTCACCCACTCCCTCTCCCACTCCCTGTCCCACTCACTCTCCCTATCCCACTCCGTCTCCCTCTCCCTCTAACTCTCCCACTCACTCTCCCTCTCCATCTCCCACTCGCTCTCCCACACTCTACCTCTCCCACTCCCATTTCCTCTCCCACTCACTCTCCCTCACCCTCTCCCACTCCCTCTCCCTCACCCTCTCCCACTCCCTCTCCCATTCCCACTCACTCTACCACTCCCACTCCCTGTCCCTCTCCCACTCCCTGTCCCTTTCCCTCTCCCACACACTCGCTCTCTCCCACTCCCGCCCTCTCTCCCATTCCCACTCCTATTCCCTCTCCCTCTTCCACTCCCACTCCCATTACCTCTTACCACCCCTCTCCCACGCCCCCTCCCTCTCCCAGTCCCATTCCCTCTCCCTCACCCACTCCCTCTCCCACTCCCTGTCCCACTCACTCTCCCTATCCCACTCCGTCTCCCTCTCGCTCTAACTCTCCCACTCACTCTTCCTCTCCATCTCCCACTCGCTCTCCCACACTCTACCTCTCCCACTCCCTCACCCTCTCCCACTCCCTCTCCCATTCCCACTCAGTCTACCACTCCCACTCCCTGTCCCTCTCCCACTCCCTGTCCCTCTCCCACTCCCTGTCCCACTCCCTCTCCCACACACTCGCTCTCTCCCACTCCCGCCCTCTCTCCCATTCCCACTCATATTCCCTCTCCCTCTTCCACTCCCACTCCCATTACCTCTTCCCCCCCTCTCCCACGGCCCCTCCCTCTCCCCGTCCCATTCCCTCTCCCTCACCCACTCCCTCTCCCACTCCCTGTCCCACTCACTCTTCCTATCCCACTCCGTCTCCCTCTCCCTCTAACTCTCCCACTCACTCTCCCTCTCCATCTCCCACTCGCTCTCCCACACTCTCCCACTTCCTCTCCCACTCCCTCTCCCACTCCCACTCCTCCTCCTCACTCATTCTCCCTCTCCCACTCACTCTCCCGCTCCCATTCCACTCCTCCTCGCACTCACTGTACCACTCACTCTCCCGCTCCCATTCCCATTCCTCCTCCCTCTTCCACACACTCTCCCTCTCCCACACAATCTCCCTCTCCCCACACACTCTCCCTCTCCCACTCCATCTCCCATACACTCTCCTCTCCACTCCCCTCACCCACTCGCTCGCCACCACCCACTCCCTCTCCACTTCCACTCCCTCTCCCACTCCCACAAACTCTCCCTCTCCCACATACTCTCCCACTCCCTCGCCCTCTCTCATTCCCTCTCCCACTCCCATTCCCCCTCCCACTCCCACACACTCTCCCTCTCACTCTCCCACACACTCTCCCTCTCCCACTTCCTCTCCCACTCCCACTTTCACTCCCTCTCCCACTCTCTCTCCCACTCCCGCTCACTCTCCCACTCACTCTCCCGCTCCCATTCCCCCTCCCACTTCCTCTCCCACTCCTCCTCCCTCTCCCACCGACTCTCCCGCTCCCAACTCCCACAAAATCTCCCTCTACCACTCCCAAACACTCTCCCTCTCCCTCTCCCACTCCCACAGTCTCCTCTCCCTCTCCCACTCACTCTCCCACTCACACTCACTCTTCCTCTCCCTCTCCCACCCCTCTCCCTCCCTCTCCCTCTCCCACTCACTCTCCCTCTCCCACTACCACTTCCAAACAATCTCCCTCTCCACTCCCACACTCTCCCTCTCCCTTTTGTCACACACTCTCCCTCACCCACTCCCTCTCTCACTTCCTCGCCCACTCCCCCTCCCACTCCCACACACGTTCGCTCATCCACTCACACACACTCTCCCTCTCCCTCTCCCACTCCCACTCCCACTCACTCTCCCTCTCCCACTCAACATCCCTCTCCTACACACTCTCCCTCTCCCACTCCCTCGCTCACACCCACTCCCACTCCCATTCCCACTCCCCCTCCCACTCCCACTACCACTTCCAAACACACTCCCTCTCCCTCACCCACACTCTCGATCTCCTCTGCCACACCCTCTCCCTCACCCACTCCCACTCCCTCACCCACTCCCACTCCACTCCTGCACTCTCCCTCTCCCCCTACCAATCCCACTCCCTCTCCCACTCCCTGTCCCACTCACTCTCCCACTCACTGTCCCTATCCCACTCCATCTCCCTCTCCCTCTAACTGTCCCACTCACTCTCCCTCTCCCTCTTCCACTCGCTCTCCCACACTCTACCTCTCCCACTCCCATTTCCTCTCCCACTCACTCTCCCTCATCCTCTCCCACTCCCTCTCCCATTCCCACTCACTCTACCACTCCCACTCCCTGTCCCTCTCCCACTCCCTGTCCCTCTCCCTCTCCCACACACTCGCTCTCTCTCACCCATTCCCACTCCTAGTCCCTCTCGCTCTTCCACTCCCCACTCCCATTACCTCTCCCCCCCGCTCCCACGCCTCCTCCCACGCCTCCTCCCTCTCCCTCTCCCTCTCCCACTCCCTCTCCCACTCCCTCTCCCACTTCCTCTCCCACTTCCTCTACCACATCCTCTCCCACTCCCACTCCCACTCCCTCTCCCTCTCCCACTCATTCTCCCTCTCCCACTCCCTCTCCGTCTCAATCTCCCACACCCACACACTCTCCCTTTCCCACTCCCTTTCCCACTCCCTTTCCCACTCCCTTTCCCACTCCCTCTCACTCTCCCTCTCCAACTCCCTCTCCCTCTCAATCTCCCACACCCACACACTCTCCCTTTCCCACTCCCTTTCCCACTCCCTTTCCACTCCCTTTCCCCCTCCCATCCACTCTCTCCCTCTCCCACTCCCATTCCACCACTTCCCACTCCCTCTCCCACTCATTCTCCCTCTCCCACTCTCTCTCCCTCTCAATCTCCCACACCCACACACTCTCCCTTTCCCACTCCCTTTCCCACTCCCTTTCCCACTCCCTTTCCCACTCCCTCTCGCTCATCCACTCCCACTCCCATTACCTCTCCCCCCCCCTCTCCCACGCCTCCTCCCACGCCTCCTCCCACGCCCCCTCCCTCTCCCTCTCCCTCTCCCACTCCCTCTCCCACTCCCTCTCCCACTTCCTCTCCCACTTCCTCTACCACTCCCTCTCCCACTCCCTCTCCCACTCCCAAACACTCTCCCTCTCCCAAACACTCTCCCTCTCCCACACACTCTCTCTCTCCTACTCCCATGGTCTGCCACTCCCTCGCCGACTCGCATTCCCTCTCCCACAAACACTTCCTCTCCATCTCCAAATCCCTCTTCCACTTCCTCTCGCTCTGCACTCTCTCTCCCTGTCCGACTCCCTCTCCCTCGCCCATTCCCACTCCCCCTCCCACTCCCACTCCTTCTCCCTCTCCCACTACCACTTCCAAACACTCTCCCTCTCCCATTCCCACACTCTCCCTCTCCCTCTCCCTTTGCCACCCCCTCCAACCTCACCCACTCCCTCTCCAACTCCCTCTCCCTCTCGCACTCACTCTCCCGCTCCCACACCCTCTCCATCTCCCTCACCCACTCCCTCTCCCTCTCCCTCTCGCACTCACTCTCCCTCTCTCTCTCTCCCACTCCCTCTCACTCTCTCCCACTCCCTCTCACTCTCCCACGACCACTCACTCTCCCACTCACTCTCCCTCACCCTCTCCCACTCCCTCTCCCTCACCCTCTCCCACTCCCTCTCCCATTCCCACTCACTCTACCACTCCCACTCCCTGTCCCTCTCCCACTCCCTGTCCCTTTCCCTCTCCCACACACTCGCTCTCTCCCACTCCCGCCCTCTCTCCCATTCCCACTCCTATTCCCTCTCCCTCTTCCACTCCCACTCCCATTACCTCTTACCACCCCTCTCCCACGCCCCCTCCCTCTCCCAGTCCCATTCCCTCTCCCTCACCCACTCCCTCTCCCACTCCCTGTCCCACTCACTCTCCCTATCCCACTCCGTCTCCCTCTCGCTCTAACTCTCCCACTCACTCTTCCTCTCCATCTCCCACTCGCTCTCCCACACTCTACCTCTCCCACTCCCTCACCCTCTCCCACTCCCTCTCCCATTCCCACTCAGTCTACCACTCCCACTCCCTGTCCCTCTCCCACTCCCTGTCCCTCTCCCACTCCCTGTCCCACTCCCTCTCCCACACACTCGCTCTCTCCCACTCCCGCCCTCTCTCCCATTCCCACTCATATTCCCTCTCCCTCTTCCACTCCCACTCCCATTACCTCTTCCCCCCCTCTCCCACGGCCCCTCCCTCTCCCCGTCCCATTCCCTCTCCCTCACCCACTCCCTCTCCCACTCCCTGTCCCACTCACTCTCCCTATCCCACTCCGTCTCCCTCTCCCTCTAACTCTCCCACTCACTCTCCCTCTCCATCTCCCACTCGCTCTCCCACACTCTCCCACTTCCTCTCCCACTCCCTCTCCCACTCCCTCTCCCACTCATTCTCCCTCTCCCACTCACTCTCCCGCTCCCATTCCCACTCCTCCTCGCACTCACTGTACCACTCACTCTCCCGCTCCCATTCCCATTCCTCCTCCCTCTTCCACACACTCTCCCTCTCCCACACAATCTCCCTCTCCCACACACTCTCCCTCTCCCACTCCATCTCCCATACACTCTCCTACTCCCACTCCCTCACCCACTCGCTCGCCACCACCCACTCCCTCTCCACTTCCACTCCCTCTCCCACTCCCACAAACTCTCCCTCTCCCACATACTCTCCCACTCCCTCGCCCTCTCTCATTCCCTCTCCCACTCCCATTCCCCCTCCCACTCCCACACACTCTCCCTCTCACTCTCCCACACACTCTCCCTCTCCCACTTCCTCTCCCACTCCCACTTTCACTCCCTCTCCCACTCTCTCTCCCACTCCCGCTCACTCTCCCACTCACTCTCCCGCTCCCATTCCCCCTCCCACTTCCTCTCCCACTCCTCCTCCCTCTCCCACCGACTCTCCCGCTCCCACTCCCACAAAATCTCCCTCTACCACTCCCAAACACTCTCCCTCTCCCTCTCCCACTCCCACAGTCTTCCTCTCCCTCTCCCACTCACTCTCCCACTCACACTCACTCTTCCTCTCCCTCTCCCACTCCCTCTCCCTCTCCCACTCACTCTCCCTCTCCCACTACCACTTCCAAACAATCTCCCTCTCCCACTCCCACACTCTCCCTCTCCCTTTGTCACACACTCTCCCTCACCCACTCCCTCTCTCACTTCCTCGCCCCCTCCCATTCCCATTCCCCCTCCCACTCCCACACACGTTCGCTCTCCCACTCACACACACTCTCCCTCTCCCTCTCCCACTCCCACTCCCACTCACTCTCCCTCTCCCACTCAACATCCCTCTCCTACACACTCTCCCTCTCCCACTCCCTCGCTCACACCCACTCCCACTCCCATTCCCACTCCCCCTCCCACTCCCACTACCACTTCCAAACACACTCCCTCTCCCTCACCCACACTCTCGATCTCCCTCTGCCACACCCTCTCCCTCACCCACTCCCACTCCCTCACCCACTCCCACTCCACTCCTGCACTCTCCCTCTCCCCCTACCAATCCCACTCCCTCTCCCACTCCCTGTCCCACTCACTCTCCCACTCACTGTCCCTATCCCACTCCATCTCCCTCTCCCTCTAACTGTCCCACTCACTCTCCCTCTCCCTCTTCCACTCGCTCTCCCACACTCTACCTCTCCCACTCCCATTTCCTCTCCCACTCACTCTCCCTCATCCTCTCCCACTCCCTCTCCCATTCCCACTCACTCTACCACTCCCACTCCCTGTCCCTCTCCCACTCCCTGTCCCTCTCCCTCTCCCACACACTCGCTCTCTCTCACCCATTCCCACTCCTAGTCCCTCTCGCTCTTCCACTCCCACTCCCATTACCTCTCCCCCCCGCTCCCACGCCTCCTCCCACGCCTCCTCCCTCTCCCTCTCCCTCTCCCACTCCCTCTCCCACTCCCTCTCCCACTTCCTCTCCCACTTCCTCTACCACATCCTCTCCCACTCCCACTCCCACTCCCTCTCCCTCTCCCACTCATTCTCCCTCTCCCACTCCCTCTCCGTCTCAATCTCCCACACCCACACACTCTCCCTTTCCCACTCCCTTTCCCACTCCCTTTCCCACTCCCTTTCCCACTCCCTCTCACTCTCCCTCTCACTCTCCCTCTCCCTCTCAATCTCCCACACCCACACACTCTCCCTTTCCCACTCCCTTTCCCACTCCCTTTCCCACTCCCTTTCCCACTCCCTCTCACTCTCCCTCTCCCACTCCCATTCCCACTCCCTCTCCCACTCATTCTCCCTCTCCCACTCTCTCTCCCTCTCAATCTCCCACACCCACACACTCTCCCTTTCCCACTCCCTTTCCCACTCCCTTTCCCACTCCCTTTCCCACTCCCTCTCGCTCATCCACTCCCACTCCCATTACCTCTCCCCCCCCCTCTCCCACGCCTCCTCCCACGCCTCCTCCCACGCCCCCTCCCTCTCCCTCTCCCTCTCCCACTCCCTCTCCCACTCCCTCTCCCACTTCCTCTCCCACTTCCTCTACCACTCCCTCTCCCACTCCCTCTCCCACTCCCAAACACTCTCCCTCTCCCAAACACTCTCCCTCTCCCACACACTCTCTCTCTCCTACTCCCATGGTCTGCCACTCCCTCGCCGACTCGCATTCCCTCTCCCACAAACACTTCCTCTCCATCTCCAAATCCCTCTTCCACTTCCTCTCGCTCTGCACTCTCTCTCCTCCCCCCTGTCCGACTCCCTCTCCCTCGCCCATTCCCACTCCCCCTCCCACTCCCACTCCTTCTCCCTCTCCCACTACCACTTCCAAACACTCTCCCTCTCCCATTCCCACACTCTCCCTCTCCCTCTCCCTTTGCCACCCCCTCCAACCTCACCCACTCCCTCTCCAACTCCCTCCCCGCACTCACTCTCCCGCTCCCACACCCTCTCCATCTCCCTCACCCACTCCCTCTCCCTCTCCCTCTCGCACTCACTCTCCCTCTCTCTCTCTCCCACTCCCTCTCACTCTCTCCCACTCCCTCTCACTCTCCCACGACCACTCACTCTCCCACTCACTCTCCCTCTCCCTCTCCCACTCCCTCTCCCTCTCCCTCTCCAAATCACTCTCCCTCTCCCACTACCATTTCCAAACACTCTCCCTCTCCCACTCCCACACTCTCCCTCTCCCTTTGTCACACCCTCTCCCTCACCCACTCCCTCTTTCACTCCCTCTCCCTCTCGCACTCACTCTCCCACTCCCACTCCCTCTTCCTCTCGCACTCACTATCCCGCTCGCTCTCTCCAATTCCCTCTCACTCTCCCACTCCCTCTCCCTGTCCTACACCCTCTCGCATTCCCACTCACTCTCCCACTCCCTCTCCCACTTACTCTCCCTCTCCCACTCACTCTCCCTCTCCCGCTCCCTGTCCCTCTCCCGCTCCCTGGCCACTCCCTCTCTCTCTCCCACTCCCATTCCCCCTCCCACTCCCACACACGCTCGCTCTCCCACACACTCTCCCTCTCCCACGCCCAAACACTCTCCCTCTCCCTCTCCCACACCTTCTCCCACACCCTCTCCCACACACTCTTCCACTCCCTCTCCCACTCCCTCTCCCTCACCCTCTCCCACTCCCTCTCCCTCTTCCTCTCCCACACTCTCCCTCTCCCACACACTCTCCCTCTCCCACTCCCTCTCCCTCCCCCCCATTCCCTCTCCCACTTCCACTCCCTCTCCCACTCGCACAAACTCTCCCTCTCCCACACACACTCTCACTCCCTCGCCCCCTCCCATTCCCTCTCCCACTCCCAATCCCCCTCCCACTCCCACACACGCTCGCTCTCCCACTCACACACACTCTCCCTCTCCCTCTCCCTCTCCCTCTCCCACTCCCACCTCCCACTCCCTCACCCACTCCCTCTCCCACTTGCTCCCCCAATCCTTCTCCCTCTCCCACTCACTCTCCCACTCACTCTCCCACTCACTCTCCCTGCCCACTCCCTCTCTCCCTCTCCCACTCCCTCTCCCACTCCCTCTTCCACTCCCTCTCCCACTCCCTCTTTCACTCCCTCTCCCTCTCGCACTCACTCTCCCTCTCCCACTCCCTCTCCCACTCACTCTCCCTCTCCCAAACACTCTCCCTCTCCCAAACACTCTCCCTCTCCCACACACTCTCTCTCTCCTACTCCCACGGCCTCTGCCACTCCCTCTCCCACTCCCTCGCCCACTCGCATTCCCTCTCCCACAAACACTTCCTCTCCATCTCCAAATCCCTCTCCCACTCCCTCTCGCTCTCCATTCTCTCTCCCTGTCCGACTTCCTCTCCCTCGCCCATTCCCACTCCCCCTCCCACTCTCACTCTTTCTCCCTCTCCCACTACCACTTCCAAACACTCTCCCTCTCCCACTCCCACACTCTCCCTCTCCCTCTCCCTTTGCCACACCCTCTCCCTCACCCACTCCCTCTCCAACTCCCTCTCCCTCTCGCACTCACTCTCCCGCTCCCACACCCTCTCCATCTCCCTCACCCACTCCCTCTCCCTCTCGTACTCACTCTCCCTCTCTCTCTCTCCCACTCCCTCTCACTCCAACTCACTCTCCCACTACCACTTACTCTCCCACTCACTCTCCCTCTCCCTCTCCCTCTCCTCTCCCTCTCCCACTCACTCTCCCTCTCCCAATACCACTTCCAAACAATCTCCCTCTCCCACACTCTCCCTCTCCCTTTGTCACACCCTCTCCCTCACCCACTCCCTCTCTCACTTCCTCGCCCCCTCCCATTCCCATTCCCCCTCCCACTCCCACACACGCTCGCTCTCCCACTCACACACACTCTCCCTCTCCCTCACCCTCTCCCACTCCCACTCCCACTCACTCTCCCTCTCCCAATCAACATCCCTCTCCTACACACTCTCCCTCTCCCACTCCCTCGCTCACACCCAGTCCCACTCCCATTCCCACTCCCCCTCCCACTCCCACTACCACTTCCAAACACACTCCCTCTCCCTCTCCCACACTCTCCCTCTCCCTCTGCCACACCCTCTCCCTCACCCACTCCCACTCCCTCACCCACTCCCACTCCACTCCCGCACTCTCCCTCTCCCCCTACCAATCCCTCTCCCTCACCCACTCCCTCTCCCATTCCCTGTCCCACTCACTCTCCCACTCACTGTCCCTATCCCACTCCATCTCCCTCTCCCTCTAACTGTCCCACTCACTCTCCCTCTCCCTCTCCCACTCGCTCTCCCACACTCTACCTCTCCCACTCCCATTTCCTCTCCCACTCACTCTCCCTCACCCTCTCCCACTCCCTCTCCCATTCCCACTCACTCTACCACTCCCACTCCCTGTCCCTCTCCCACTCCCTGTCCCTCTCCCTCTCCCACACACTCGCTCTCTCTCACCCATTCCCACTCCTAGTCCCTCTCGCTCTTCCACTCCCACTCCCATTACCTCTCCCCCCCCTCTCCCACGCCTCTCCCACTCCCTCTCCCACTTCCTCTACCACATCCTCTCCCACTCCCACTCCCTCTCCCTCTCCCACTCATTCTCCCTCTCCCACTCCCTCTCCCTCTCAATCTCCCACACCCACACACTCTCCCTTTCCCACTCCCTTTCCCACTCCCTTTCCCACTCTCTTTCCCACTCCCTTTCCCACTCCCACTCACTCTACCTCTCCACTCCCTGTCCCTCTCCCACTCCCTGTCCCTCTCCCACTCCCTGTCCCTCTCCCTCTCCCACACACTCGCTCTCTCTCACCCATTCCCACTCCTAGTCCCTCTCGCTCTTCCACTCCCACTCCCATTACCTCTCCCCCCCTTCTCCCACGCCTCCTCCCACGCCCCCTCCCTCTCCCTCTCCCACTCCCTCTCCCACTCCCTCTCCCACTTCCTCTACCACATCCTCTCCCACTCCCACTTTCACTCCCTCTCCCTCTCCCACTCATTCTCCCTCTCCCACTCCCTCTCCCTCTCCCACTCCCTCTCCCTCTCAATCTCCCACACCCACACACTCTCCCTTTCCCACTCCCTTTCCCACTCCCTTTCCCACTCCCTCTCCCACTCACTCTCCCTCTCCCACTCCCTCTCCCACTCCCTCTCCCTCTCCCAAACACTCTCCCTCTCCCAAACACTCTCCCTCTCCCACACACTCTCTCTCTCCTACTCCCACGGTCTGCCACTCCCTCTCCCACTCCCTCGCCGACTCGCATTCCCTCTCCCACAAACACTTCCTCTCCATCTCCAAATCCCTCTCCCACTCCCTCTCGCTTTGCACTCTCTCTCCCTGTCCGGCTCCCTCTCCCTCGCCCATTCCCACTCCCCCTCCCACTCCCACTCCTTCTCCCTCTCCCACTACCACTTCCAAACACTCTCCCTCTCCCATTCCCACACTCTCACTCTCCCTCTCCCTTTGCCACCCCCTCGAACCTCACCCACTCCCTCTCCAACTCCCTCTCCCTATCGCACTCACTCTCCCGCTCCCACACCCTCTCCATCTTCCTCACCCACTCCCTCTCCCTCTCGCACTCACTCGCCCTCTCTCTCTCTCCCACTCCCTCTCACTCTCTCCCACTCCCTCTCACTCTCCCACGACCACTCACTCTCCCACTCACTCTCCTTCTCCCTCTCCCACTCCCTCTCCCTCTCCCTCTCCAAATCACTCTCCCTCTCCCACTACCATTTCCAAACACTCTCCCTCTCCACTCCCACACTCTCCCTCTCCCTTTGTCACACCCTCTCCCTCACCCACTCCTTCTCTCACTCCCTCTCCCTCTCGCACTCACTCTCCCACTCCCACTCCCTCTTCCTCTCGCACTCACTAGCCCGCTCGCTCTCTCCCATTCCCTCTCACTCTCCCACTCCCTCTCCCTGTCCTACACCCTCTCCCATTCCCACTCACTCTCCCACTCCCTCTCCCACTTACTCTCCCTCTCCCACTCACTCTCCCTCTGCCGCTCCCTGCCCACTCCCTCTCTCTCTCCCACTCCCATTCCCCCTCCCACTCCCACACACGCTCGCTCTCCCACACACTCTCCCTCTCCCACGCCCAAACACTCTCCCTCTCCCTCTCCCACACACTCTCCATCTCCTTCTCCCTCTCCCTCACCCACACCATCTCCCACTCCCTCTCCCTCTTCCTCTCCCACACACTCTCCCACACACTCTCCCTCTCCCTCTCCCACACCTTCTCCCACACCTTCTCCCACACCCTCTCCCACACACTCTTCCACTCCCTCTCCCACTCCCTCTCCCTCACCCTCTCCCACTCCCTCTCCCTCTCCCTCTTCCACTCACTCTCCCTCTCCCACTCACTCTCCCTCTCCCACTACCACTTCCAAACAATCTCCCTCTCCCACTCCCACACTCTCCCTCTCCCTTTGTCACACCCTCTCCCTCACCCACTCCCTCTCTCACTTCCTCGCCCCCTCCCATTCCCATTCCCCCTCCCACTCCCACACACGCTCGCTCTCCCACTCACACACACTCTCCCTCTCCCTCTCCCTCTCCCACTCCCACTCCCACTCACTCTCCCTCTCCCAATCAACATCCCTCTCCTACACACTCTCCCTCTCCCACTCCCTCGCTCACACCCACTCCCACTCCCATTCCCACTCCCCCTCCCACTCCCACTACCACTTCCAAACACACTCCCTCTCCCTCTCCCACACTCTCCCTCTCCCTCTGCCATACCCTCTCCCCCTACCAATCCCTCTCCCTCACCCACTCCCTCTCCCATTCCCTGTCCCACTCACTCTCCCACTCACTGTCCCTATCCCACTCCATCTCCCTCTCCCTCTAACTGTCCCACTCACTCTCCCTCTCCCTCTCCCACTCGCTCTCCCACACTCTACCTCTCCCACTCCCATTTCCTCTCCCACTCACTCTCCCTCACCCTCTCCCACTCCCTCTCCCATTCCCACTCACTCTACCACTCCCACTCCCTGTCCCTCTCCCACTCCCTGTCCCTCTCCCACTCCCTGTCCCTCTCCCTCTCCCACACACTCACTCTCTCTCACCCATTCCCACTCCTAGTCCCTCTCGCTCTTCCACTCCCACTCCCATTACCTCTCCCCCCCCCCTCTCCCACGCCTCCTCCCACGCCCCCTCCCTCTCCCACTCCCTCTCCCACTCCCTCTCCCACTCCCTCTCCCACTTCCTCTCCCACTTCCTCTACCACATCCTCTCCCACTCCCACTCCCACTTCCTCTCCCTCTCCCACTCATTCTCCCTCTCCCACTCCCTCTCCCTCTCAATCTCCCACACCCACACACTCTCCCT